>NW_026111581.1:0-230000 GCF_024679095.1 Eriocheir sinensis | reverse complement strand
TATCACCTTCCTCAACACTAAACAACCTCGGTCTATCCTTAACTCAACATCTCAACTGGAAACTTCATATCTCATCTCTTACTAAATAAGCTTCCTCGAGGCTGCACTTTCTGTACCGTCTCCGCCAGTTCTTCTCCCCCGCACAGATGCTATCCATTTAGAGGGGCCTTGTCCGCCCTCGTATGGAGTATGCATCTCATGTGTGTGTGTGTGTGGGGGGGTTCCACTCACATAGCTCTCCTTGACAAAGTGTTCCACATAATGAAAATTAAAACGAAGGATTCGAACCCGGGCCTTCTGATCAGAAGTCAGGGCAGCAAACCGACCAGACCACCGATGGGCTAAAAGGTTACCGCGCCTGAGGGCACTTCTGCGGCCATTACCTGACGCCCCAGCCCCGCACTGTGGACATGAAGGTGAAGGTAACCCCGCCCACACCCGTGACTGACGGAAACGCGTTTAATCAAACCCTTACGGTGTGTAAATACATTAGAGAAACTGTATTAACACAGTGATAAACATCCCAAATGAACAACACTGAGTGCCAGGATTCGAACCCGGGCCTTCTGGTCAGAAGTCAGTTGTTAATACAGTTTCTCTAATGTATTTACACACCGTATGTGCCCTAAGGGTTTGATTAAGTGCGTTTCCGTCAGTCACGGGTGGGCGGGTTACCTTCCCTTCATGTCCACAGTGCGGGCTGGGGCGTCAGGTAATGGCCGCAGAAATGGTCTCTGGCGCGGTAACCTTTAGCCCATCGGTGGTCTGGTCGGTTTGCTGCCCTGACTTGATCAGAAGGCCCGGGTTCGAATCTAACACTCGGTGGTGTTCATTTGCGATGTTTTTCACTGTGTTAATACAGTTTCTCTAAAGTTAATCCTCAGTACAGTGTTTGAAAGGGCCACTTTTATGTCATCTCTGACTCCTAGACATGACCGTAACTTGTTTTAATCAAGCACAGTGCTGAGAATCCCTGTTCACAGCGGTATGTAAAAGGAAACATCAAGAGGTTCCGAGCACATTTATTTGCTAGAGTAGGGTAAGAACTTGCCATTGTTGATCAAAATCTTGTCAGTGACAAACTCTCAAAACTTATCTTTGCAGTTATAAATTAAAATGATAATATGATTCTTAGGATAAAGAACGTCATGTGCAGCTACATTTTTAATCTGGTAATATTTCGTAAAGAATCCTACCATTCTCCTCCTCTTTTTGTTTTTAAAGTCGACTTTGTAAATCCAAAACACGCACATTTACACACCTGTTCTGCACACAAGACGGAATAAAAAGTAATGTGACCAGCCGGTATTGTTGAAGACCTACAAATAAATTAGGAAAAAGCAAGAGAGCCAAACACCCGAAGAATCACTCTAACACCCGAGGAATCACTCTGCCGTCTGCGACGAATTCTAAATATTTATCTGGTTAAAGTTAATCGACGATGGCAGCTTTACAACTGAGCGAGCGGCTATGACACTTATGTTTGTACTAGACAACGTGAGCAGGTACCGTGTTGCTTAATCCTAGATTGGTCCAAGTGTGTTTGTGTGTGTGTGTGTGTGACCACGACAAATGCAGACCTTGTCATTTGGGAACACGTAACACAAATATATTTGGACGTACATCACATGTAAAAAATACAGACTTTGGTGGTAACAAATGCAGACTTTGCAGACTTTGGTCATTCTGGAAGTGTTTATAATAAATGCAGACTTTGGTCATTCTGGAAGTGTGCATAGCAGACTTTGGTCATTCTGGAACACGTGACGAACGTCACACATCCTTTAGACGCTATAAAATTCAGTCTCGAAAATTCTTGGTTGGCATCAGGTAAATCAATTTCATCCCTGACCTGCAAGGGAGAGCGCATCGCGAACGTAGTGTGAGAGTCGCCCAGATGAAGAACCAAGCGGCGGCTAAATTAATCTACGTGGTGGTGAACACGGACGTGTTTTACATGGACAACTACGATCTCGTTATTTGCCACCGCTTGTTCTGGAAAATGAAACCTCTTAAGAAACAATTTCCGCGCGTGAAGATATGTTTAATCGGTTTTGCAAATAAAAAAGAAAAAGAAGCGGTAGAGATAAAATTAATCAGATTAATCGGAATACTTAATTATTTGATTTAACGTAACACTTTTTTACAGTGCTCTAGTCACGTTCTATTAAACAAAGATCGGGAGGTAAGCCATTTGACGCAACGACACCTCCTCCTGAAACACTTGAAGGCCCTTTACTGTTTTTGTCAGATCGCAATTGTCTGAAACGTGGAACAGACGCCTGCAAATCTAGCCAAAGTTGGATTTTATTACTTGGGTAATATTCCTTTTATATATTGGTTCAACAATATTTTTGGCAATATTAATGATTCAACATTTATTACTTCTATTTTTCAACATTTACTACTTCTATTATTACTCTTACAGGTGTGGGTGACAACGTGAGGTGCTATCATTGTGGTCTTTCGCTGAGAAACTGGCGTAAAGGCGATCCCTTAATAGAACACATATACCACAATCCAGATTGTTACTTCATGCAGTTCACCAATGATCCTCTCTTCATCGAACAGGTTAGTATTGAACAATTTCGTTCAATACACGCGTGTCAAACAACATATGTTACACACGCTCGTTATTTATTTTAATTTGTTAAGTGTTCGTTATGCACGACAGCGTCTGATTCCGCTAACATCGTCGGCAGTGTGTTGGATGCATCCGACGGTTTAGGAATCTGTCGAAGTGTAGAACAAAGTCTCCGATTCACTCTGTCGTTCAAAGTCAGACGTTCACCCCCAGCCGAAGAAGACCTAAGATGCCACCATGACACGACAGAAGAATAAACTAAAACAATCTGTAAATTCTTATTTTTATTTATTACATATAATCATTGCAATGCTTCTTCTTATCTTGTCAGGAGTCCATCCAACGGCTCTGTTTACTTGTGCATCAATTCGAGTATATTCTGAATCAAGAGTGAGATTTCTGGTCTGTGTTTAATTGCAGAGTTGGTCATCATGAACAGCGTCCGTTGAATCGTGTTGTCGAGCGCTAAGGTTTGAAAAGTGGATTTATCAACGCAGTCCCCGAATGTCGATGAATTTGCAGAATAGATGATGTTGTAAACAATAACACATTCGTCGCACTCTGTACACTCCGCCGTAGGGTAGGAGTATAACAATCCTGTGTACGACTTGCCGTCGAGACAAAGTCACACTTTGTTCACAAAGATAGCAGACTCAGACTTCTGTTGTATGGAGAGTAGGGTGGGTCCAACACCCCGATGCGAGTAGCTTGAGTAGACTCCTTCTGTCGTCCCACTGCGAGCTTGAGTAAACTCCTTCTGTCGTCCCACATCAGTCTCCTTCAAAGTCACATTCACATAACTGTAATGCAATATGTCAATATTAGTTAATTATTAAGACAAAAGACTAGCATTCACCTAGATATACGAAAGCGAAAGGGATCACACACCCAACTTTCCAAATATACGTTTCCGACAAAGTCAAGCGACATCTCAGACAAAACGCATTCACCTAACACTCAGGAGAATTGGTCAAATTTCAGACAAAGTCACACAATTGGTCACCAACGCACATTCAAACGGAATCACCGTTTCACTCAGAAATCGGTCTACGTTGCAGACAAAGTTACGCATTCACCAGCGTCTCAGAATTGGTCTATATAACAAACGAGGTCACGCATTCACCAACGTCAGAATTGGTCTACATTACAGACGAAGTCACGCATTCACCAACGTCTCAGAATTGGTTTACATTACAGACGAAGTCACGCATTCACATTACAGACGAAGTCACGCCAACGTCTCAGAATTGGTCTACATTACAGACGAAGTCACGCATTCACCAACGTCTCAGAATTGGTCTACATTACAGACGAAGTCACGCATTCACCAACGTCTCAGAATTGGTCTACATTACAGACGAAGTCACGCATTCACCAACGTCTCAGAATCGGTCTACATTACAGACGAAGTCACGCATTCACCAACGTCTCAGAATTGGTCTACATTGCAGACGAAGTCACGCATTCACCAACGTCTCAGAATTGGTCTACATTGCAGACAAAGTCACGCATTCACCAACGTCTCAGAATTGGTCTACATTGCAGACAAAGTCACGCATTCACCAACGTCTCAGAATTGGTCTACATTGCAGACAAAGTCACGCATTCACCCATTGCAGACAAAGTCACGCATTGACCAACGTCTCAGGTGTGGCTATAGGGAAAGCTTTACCTTTTCCGAGACACATCAAGAAATTGTTTTGTTCCCAAAACACTCGTTGCCGAAGGACAGTGCATGTAAGCATAGTAGCTCGCTGCTGCTGCTGCATGTGTGCTGCTTCGTAGCTTGTTAGTGAATGTAAGCATCTACTACATCTTAACTCTATTCTACATCTTATCTTCAAATATTCATAGGCAAGAGTTCAAATGAATTTATAATAGTACCCCCTGAAAAGCACACGAACGGTTGACTTTGTCTTATATATCGACCGATTCTGAGACGCATGAAAAAAACAAAATTGAATTTATAATAGTAAATCCTGAAAAAGTAAAATTGAATTTATAATAGTACTACGCGCACACTAAGTTTATGGACATCGTGTACTGCCCACGAAATGCCAAGCGAAATGCCAGGTGAGTCCATCCAATGATTAATTGTTCATGACGGACGGTTTAGGAATCTGTCGACGTGTAGAACAAAGTCTCCGATTCACTCTGTCGTTCAAAGCCAGACGTTCACCACCAGCCGAAGAAGACCTAAGATGCCACCATGACACGACAGAATAATAAACTAAAACAATCTGTAAATTCTTATTTTTATTTATTACACATAATCATTGCAATGCTTCTTCTTATCTTGTCAGGAGTCTACATTGCAGACAAAGTCACGCATTCACCAACGTCTCAGAACTGGTCTAGATTGCAGACAAAGTCACGCATTCACCAACGTCTCAGAACTGGTCTAGATTGCAGACAAAGTCACGCATTCACCAACGTCTCGTTGCAGATCACGTCTGTTCGTGACCACCTAGGGTTAAGAAATAAAATTTATGTGTGTAATATGATTTGTTTTATTTCACATTATAAAAAAGATTCTGGTGTGTGTATTTGTGTCACTTACACATGTCTGTATTACGTGTGTGGGTATGTGTGTCACACACGGTCGTTCCACGTTGTTGTCCGAGAATTGGAGGTGAGTGTTGTCCGAGCATGACTACACATTTTCACTTACACTGTCTATTACTCTTTTGAATTCGATAAATTAAAAAGTTTATCTCTTGCACACTCTGTCAATATTCGAGTCCGATGACAAAACCGAGTATTCTCTGTCGCTCTAGTGCGTCCAACAATGCAACTCCCAACAATGCAATGCAACTCTACACAAGACAAACAAACTCACATTCACTCGAGTTAAGATGTAGTAATTGCTACATGCCCGTCCAATGTATCTCTACATGTTTTGCATAAGTCGAGATGACCTGCACCAATACTATACCTCTTGAATGTGTCACACACTACAGAGTTCAGAATCGTATCTTAACTATATTCTATCTTAATCTGTTCGCAGCAACTCTCTAGTTGTGTGACATTTGCATGGGTCTCTCTTCGCGCATGCAAATGTAAGTTAAGACTTCTTCTTTGTTGAAGAACTCTTGGATGTGTACTAATTTTTAAGATGTAATTTTTATGATGTTGAATGTGTACTAAATTTTAAACTTACAGTTGTAAACGAACTCTTCCTGTTGAACCTCTTCCTGTTGTATGTAACTTGTGTGTGTGTATTAAAATGGAACTGTTGTGTGTGAGTGTGTAGTGTATGTAACTTGTGTATGAGTGTGTGATGGAGGTACCCGTCGCCGATCAATTATTAAATCTGCAAGTAGTCGCGTCCGATTTAGAATCTGTCGTTACAGCGTGTGAATTGAATGCCGATGCTGAGTCGTTGATGTCTAAAAAAAAGTTAAGCTACTTAACGAAAATTCTATTGAACAGAGTGAAAACCATGGAACTGTTCAAAGATTATTGTTCCTCGATTTTGACTAAGTATAAAAATGACGTGAATTGGAAAATAGTGCAAATCAACAAGAAGTATTTCAGAGTATATGCAGCGAAGAAGATTTAGAAACGTGCCAGTCCTTCGACCAGATCAAACTAAACAACCGAATCTTTTTCATCGTCTCGTTTGTGTCTCTTGTAGGAGTAGTTTTATTTTGAGTCAACTCTTGTTTGAATTGATCATTCTCTGTATCTCTGTATTCTCTCGACAGGAGATGCAGTAAAGAATTGAACAACGCACCGGACGCTGCTTCTTACAACGTCACCGCTGTCGTCGCCGCTGCTGCCGCTGTCGCGGAGGCGCCTGGATTCTGAATGTCTCTTTTCTTCTCTTTGAAATTTTTACTGAATTTGAACACGTCATTGTTTGAAAATAATTTGCTAGTACATTTGTTAAATAATGTAATGTACGTTTGTTAAAAATAAAACAATGTAAATTTTGTTTTGTTTTTTTAATGTAAATATTACATAAATATACGTCCTCATAGAAGACAAATATTAAGATCTTTGCAGATCGCTAAACTACAAATCTTATCCTATTGAGTATTGAAGATGGCTGCACATGTCTTACACTATTCGAGGCATATATGTTGGAACCATACGTACAAAATGTAATGGCTTACATAAACTTACATACACACGTATACATGGCAAATTGAAAATCTACAAACTAACCGGCCAGTTTGATAAGAACGATGAAGCATTAGAATCCTGTAAACAAAAACTGGATAAGTGCCAGAGTGAGTTAGACGCTAAAATTAATGAAATAAGTTTATTTAGTCAAGAGTTAGCCGATTCTACAAAGAAGCACATGGATGAATTACAAAATCAACAAACTAAACACGAAGTAGAAAAATCTGAATTAAGGAAAGACATTGAAAAGTCATCTGCCAAAGTACAACAAATAATGACGATATACAAAGATGTAGATAAGAAATTCTTAGAAGTTAATGCAAATATACGAAAGATAATCCAAGAGAAAGACCGACTGAAAGCAGAATTATCTGAAAATAAAAACAAGATCGATCTTATGCAAAATGAATACGAACAACTCCAACAACGTAATAACGAATTAGATACAGAGAATGATCAATTCAAACAAGAGTTGACTCAAAATAAAACTCTACTCCTACAAGAGACACAAACGAGAGATGGACTCCAGCAAGATGTCACTCGCCTCCAGCAAGAGAAAACTGCTCTCGAAACCCAACTGAGTGAAAAGAGTAATGACTTATCGATATTACTGAAAAAACAAGAAGACGAAATTATACGGTTGAACAAACAAATTGAGGATATGACCACAGAGAACAAATCCTCCCAGGAAATATTAGCAGCTGAAACCGCACGTGCAAGTGCATTGCAAGTAACTAACCTGACGTTATCAAGCTCTAACCAAGAATTGAATAAGATTGCGAAAACCGTGATTGACAAAGATTCCGAAATCAACCGGTTAAAAGACCAAATTAATGAAAACAGGAAAAATATCGAAGAGTCTAACCAAAATACCGAAACCCAAACAGCAGAGATTGCACGGCTGAACCAAGAAATTAACGATCTGATCGCAGAGAAAGAAAGATCAACACAATTGATAACAGAATTGAAGGACTTTCAAAAAGAGATGAAAAAGACCGGAACATTGAATCAGGACCTTATCCAAAAGCATCAGGACGTTATCCAAAAGCAAAAAGAAGATATTGAACTGTTAAACCAACAAATTCAGAATATGATCATAGAGAACGAATCCTCCAAGGAGATAATCACGAAGTCACGCATTCACCAACGTCTCAGAATCGGTCTACATTACAGACGAAGTCACGCATTCACATTTACAGACGAAGTCACGCATTCACCAACGTCTCAGAATTGGTCTACATTGCAGACAAAGTCACGCATTCACCAACGTCTCAGAATTGGTCTACATTTGTAAGCAAATGATAAATGATAAAAATGATAACTAGCTGCAATTTAGAAACAACTCGTTTCCAAACCTTATAACTAACTTAAAAATCTATAGCCAGGAGAAACAACGGTTTCAAAGCAAACTTAAAAACTATGCAATGAAACAACTCGTTTCAAAGCAATTTAAAACTATACAATGAAACAACTCGTTTCAAAGCAAACTTAAAACTATACGATGAAACAACTCGTTTCAAAGCAAACTTATAAACTATTGCATTGAAGTCAAGCAACAAACTTAGTTAATCTGGAATTTTTGTTTTATGCAATGTCTAGTTATTGTAATAACTTTGTTGTAATATTGATTCCTTGATTTGTCAAGCCTTTTTGTCGGATGAAAACGAAAAGTGTAGAATTGGTGAAGTTCGTCGTGGATAGTTTATAGACTCCGCCACCCAGCGCCTGCACACGCACGTCCAATCGATAACTATTCTTAATGTCAACCATCACAAATATTGCAGACAAAGTCACACATTCACCAATGTCGCAGAAGCGGTCTACATTGCGCATTCACCAACGTCTCAGAATTAGTCTATATTGCAGACAAAGTCACGCATTCACCAACGTCTCAGAATTGGTCTACATTGCAGACAAAGTCACGCATTCACCAATGTCTCAGAATTGGTCTACATTGCAGACAAAGTCACGCATTCACCAATGTCTCAGAATTGGTCTACATTGCAGACAAAGTCACGCATTCACCAATGTCTCAGAATTGGTCTACATTGCAGACAAAGTCACGCATTCACCAATGTCTCAGAATTGGTCTACATTGCAGACAAAGTCACGCATTCACCAATGTCTCAGAATCGGTCTACATTGCAGACAAAGTCACGCATTCACCAACGTCTCAGAATTGGTCTACATTGCAGACAAAGTCACGCATTCACCAATGTCTCAGAATTGGTCTACATTGCAGACAAAGTCACGCATTCACCAATGTCTCAGAATCGGTCTACATTGCAGACAAAGTCACGCATTCACCAATGTCTCAGAATCGGTCTACTGTATTGAGTCGCAATTTAAATGTTGAAATTTGTCGCTAAATTTGAAATATCAGACCCCAGTCTTTCTTGTATGTTGGGTCCGCTTACTGCGATACTAAAAAGAGCGTTTTGCTAATTTTAATTTCGCAGATTAAGATTTATGTTCTATATCACGATATTCAAGTAAATTTAGATTAGTTTAGAAAAAAATAAATGTATGTGATTTTGATTTTTTACGCAGTCTTCTGTTAACGTAACCCATGAAACAAAGATGACTAACCCATGAAACAAAGATGACTATGTTAAACGGATTTATATACAAATGATGAATATACAATTATTTAAAATACTGAATTTAATATATTCTACATGTTTACAGATTCCTAAACCGTGTGAATGTGCCGTCATGTGGCATATTAAGCCTTCGGCGAACGTCCAGATTCTGAACTCATTGTTTGAAGGGGTTACTATTGTAAACTCAATTATTATTTTTCAGGGGGTACTATCATAAAGTCAATGTATGGGGCTACTATTATAAATTCAATGGTGAGTTGGGATAATATCATAAAATCAATTTTTGATTGTTCACTGCAGATTCTGACCAACAGATTCTGAACTCATGTTTGAAGGGGTTACTATTGTAAACTCAATTGTGATTTTTCAGGGGGTACTATCCCGTTCCGGACAATGTCAGACATTCGCTAATCTGGACCCAGTCCACATGAACAGAAATACACAACCGAGTACCTGCTCCTCCTGCTGTGTCAGGACCCCCGTGCAAATGTGGGTTTTTGACCAAGCCAGTGATCCGTAAACCGATCAACAAGTCTAAAATTGAATTGAAAAAATCCAGTGCGTCAAATGAAAATAATCTTTGCCAAGTTAACGCTAAAATACTTTACTATGTGATTCTAAACATCAACAACCAAGATAAGAACATTCAGGATGTATTTTACACTACCTTTGCTCACTGCTGTTTGGGTTTCGGTATTTTGGTTAGACTCTTCGATATTTTTCCTGTTTTCATTAATTTGGTCTTTTAAACGGTTGATTTCGGAATCTTTGTCAATCACGGTTTTCGCAATCTTATTCAATTCTTCGTTAGAGCTTAATAACGTCAGGTTAGTTACTTGCAATGCATTTGCACGTGCGGTTTCAGCTGCTAGTATTTCCTGGGAGGATTTGTTCTCTGTGGTCATATCCTCAATTTGTTTGTTCAACCGTATAATTTCGTCTTCTTGTTTTTTCAGTAATATCGATAAGTCATTACTCTTTTCACTCAGTTGGGTTTCGAGAGCAGTTTTCTCTTGCTGGAGGCGAGTGACATCTTGCTGGAGTCCATCTCTCGTTTGCGTCTCTTGTAGGAGTAGAGTTTTATTTTGAGTCAACTCTTGTTTGAATTGATCATTCTCTGTATCTAATTCGTTATTACGTTGTTGGAGTTGTTCGTATTCATTTTGCATAAGATCGATCTTGTTTTTATTTTCAGATATTTCTGCGTTCAGTCGGTCTTTCTCTTGGATTATCTTTCGTATATTTGCATTAACTTCTAAGAATTTCTTATCTACATCTTTGTATATCGTCATTATTTGTTGTACTTTGGCAGATGACTTTTCAATTTCTTTCCTTAATTCAGATTTTTCTTCTTCGTGTTTAGTTTGTTGATTTTGTATTTCATCCATGTGCTTCTTTGTAGAATCGGCTAACTCTTGACTAAATAAATTTATTTCATTAATTTTAGCGTCTAACTCACTCTGCTCTAGAGTTAAGATGTAATACTCTTTCCTACCTCTAGAGTTAAGATGTAATAAATGTGGCTGAGAGTGTGGCTGTGAGGTGTAACAATTGCACATCCGAACACCTGACCCCTGCTAGTGAATGTAACAATTGCACATCCGAACACCTGACCCCTGCTAGTGAATGTAACAATTGCACATCCGAACACCTGACCCCTGCTAGTGAATGTAACAATTGCACATCCGAGCGGCTGTGAGGTGTAACAATTGCACATCCGAGCACCTGACCCCTGCTAGTGAATGTGTGACTTTGTTTTGACGGTCAACTGAACTCATGGATTCAGAATAGAGTTAAGATTTGATTTGAGATGATAAATTGTAACAGGAAGGCGAATTGCACATCTGAGCACTTGACTGCTTGACGTGAATTTATATAAATTTATATAAATTTATATAGCGACAGTAACCAGCGCCGCTATCGTCACGCACGCGGCGGCGGCAGTAAGACGTCTTCATCATTCTTACACGGAGTGAGAAACAAAGGTCTAGAAGCGCAGAGACATCTGAGTCGCAAGCGCATAGCGTGCATAGACACCCAACTGACGGTGTACAAGTTCATCCACGGAGAAATACTGAGCGGCAACGCGCCGGTGCTCGCCACGATTTTTGGGACGGACGTGTACAGCCTGCTTCACTTACTCGAGAACGTCCCCAACTCCATTGGACATCACATAGCGCTCAAGAGAGAATTTGGTGACGACTACAATCAAACTCCCGGCGTAGTATTTTTCAACAGTGTGTTGTGTAAAGAGAGAGGAGCACACAAAGAACACAGCAACGTCAATAAGAAGAGATATACGAGTTCGTTCATAGAAGTGGAAGGTTATCGTCAAGGAGGTGTACACAAAATAGGCGTTCATTTCAACCAGAAGAAAATCATAGACGCCCTCAAATCTGTCGCTCTATCCTTCACGCAGAACGAACGTCCGACTGCCAACTACAGAACATCTCTTCACGTGAACGCTCAGACTAAGGACAACCTGAAGCGTCTGTTGGTGTCGATGTTGGAGAACGCTGACGGGTTGACCGACAGCGATGTAGAGGAGATCAGGAACGCGCTCTGCTTACCTGAGTGTAAAGACATCCCCAAGGATTTAATCACCGACGCATTACCTTTCGTTTTACAGCCGAATGTCGAAAGAGTACCGTGTAAGTGTTGCACCGATTTCAAGAGTGATGTAGGTTGTTGAAAATAATAAATATGATGTAGGATATAAACATTTTATTAACCCTGATGTTCACACAATAGTATTCAGAATCCGTCTACAGCTGACACAAAGTCTCGCATTCACCACCATCTGCAACTCTTGAGGGTTTAAGTCATGCAACAACAACACTGACACAAAGTCTCATATTCACACAACATCTGCAGCATTCTCTGAGACAAAGTGACAAGTCAGAAAAGTCTGAGGGAATAAGCATGCAACACTCGTATAGTATTCAGAATCAGTCTACTGCTGACATAAAGTCTCGCATTCACACAACATCCAACTCTGAGACAAAGTAATGAAAGAGTGGGGTCCAATATTGCACGGGTGTCGTTAGGTTCGCTGAGGAGTGGGGGGGTCACGCTAGGTTGCGCTGAGAGTGGGTGGGTCACGCTGCAGTTGGACACGACTTTGGGTGATTTGTAAGGCTGAGGAGTGAATGTGCGACGTTGCCGTGCGAGGCGACGGATTCTGTAAACCACCACTTCGTGGACAGCGGTGAACGCTGGGCTGTGCTCTTTCCTGTACGACAAAGTCTCCCATTCACTTCCATTTTTAATCAACAACAACAAGGAATGGAATTGAAAACTAAAAACATTAAATGGTGTTGTTTATTGTTTCATTTCATTAGGACAGGAATACTATTGTCGAGGTATGGTACAACTCGATCCGGGTGTGATGATGGCGTGTGTTGGTTGGAGGTGTTGGTTGGAGTGTAGGTAATGCGACTTGATATGGTGATGATGGGAGCTTCACTCATCTGCCAGTTCAAATAATTCATCAATGCTGTTGTCCATATTTTCGATTCTGCTGGCGATGCTAGAAATGGTGTCCATAGTGGCATTTTGAGCCTGTGTTAGATCCAGCATTTGTTTTTTCATATTTATTTGAATCGCCATCAATTTTTCGATGCACTCAGAGAGTCTCTTAACCTCGTCTGTAAGTTTCAAGATTCGATAGTTGTCGTTGTTCATCTCTCGAAAACCGATTTGTTAACAGCGTCGAAAAGTAACAAGACTCGATAGTCGTTAAGATGAAGATGCAATGGCAAGAGAGTAAGTGCAGCGAAGAAGATTTAGAAACGTGCCAGTCCTTCGACCAGATCAAACTAAACAACCGAATCTTTTTCATCGTTGTCGAGATGGGAAACATAATTCAACGCTTGAGAAATAACGGTCTGACGATATTCTTCACTTCTCTAAACAGTTTTTCTTTCGACTGGAAAAATGGTCTTCAGCCGAAATTGGTCATCCTCGGAGGTTTACTGCCTCTCGAGTACAAATTTCAGAACATAGATTCTTTTCATTTTAACGCAAGGTTCATTCCTCCGGAGGTTCGATCCAAGCGATATATAACGTCTGACTGCGCAGCGTACATTTTCGCTAAGATTGTTTACAACATCATCTATTCTGCAAATTCTTCGACATTCGGGGACTGCGTTGATAAATCCACTTTTCAAACCTTAGCGCTCGACAACACGATTCAACGGACGCTGTTCATGATGACCAACTCTGCAATTAAACACAGGGGTATTCGTTGTTATTTCCTCGAACCGTATTAAACTTTCGAGACAGGACCGACCGATTCTTTTTGTCTCCTTTGTTGATTTGATTCAATGTTTTTTTGGGGAACGCTAACATGTAATTTTCGTAGACTTCGCTAGACATTTCTGGCCCAGACATACTCCATATAAAATTATTGTTCATCACAGTACTGACTCGAACATCGAGAAAAGGCAATTGTGTCTTATCTTCAGAGTTATTAGGCAGGTTGTTCGAAATGTCAATCCCGCCGTTGATATACACACTTTTTCCGTTTTTTAATTTTTTTTATTACTCTATTCCTAATATCGTCAGCAGTAGGTTCTCCAGTAATGTCAAATTGCAGATTTTTGAACTAGTGCCATTTTTTTAGTGCCGAAAATGTGCCGACGTACTTGACTGCTGCTAGTGAATGTGCCGACGTACATTGTTGATCAGATGACTAACAATTTTAACGCTTTGGAAAATCGACTCGAGGAAATAAAAAAGAAGCAAGTCGACATAGAGAAGTTGAAAATAACACCACCACAGTCTTCAGAGAGTACTATCGATTTGACAGATTTGCGAAATCGACTCGATGAAATAAACAAAAAGCAAGACGAGTTGAAAACAACACAGTCTACCTGGAGCGGAAGATTCGTCGTAGAGTACGATCTGAGACAGAAAGATGAAAGTGGATCCTACTATCTCTTTATCAACGATCCTCTGAAAATTAGAAGAACGACACTTAACCGCGAGAGCAACGAAACCTTTCTTATCCGACCTTCGGACGACGAGGACGACAATGACGATTTGATGTCGCTCATCCGCGACAAGGCGAACACGTTTAACAACGGCAAAGGCATTTCAGAATGCTGTTGCGTCGCGTCGGCCTCGCATCTTCCTTTCTTGTGTGTCAGTAATAAATATTTTAACCGCTGTTGAGTTTTATTTTCTTTTAGATTTTTTTTCTTCTGCACTGAAGAACCGTAACAAGACAATTACTACGTGACGCTTCTTCAAGCTCGACCCCATTATTTTACTTACCTAAATCGCTCTTGTTTAGAGGTCGATTTTCCTAATATCGTCAGCAGTAGGTTCTCCAGTAATGTCAAATTGCAGATTTCTGAATTTTGTGTATACTTCCGCTTCCAAGAAAGATTTGTAGTGGTTCACATACATCAGCGCGTCTACAGCTTCCGGTGTGCGCGAGTAGAGGACCAGGTCAGAATTTTTGACACTGGGTAGAACACGAGCTAACTTCATCATGGGTTGCAGACAGTGGACAGTCAGGGACACAATGTTATGTCGCACCAGAGACAAAAGTTGGTAAAGATATGCGTAATTATAATTAACGTAATACGAACCGCTTTGTGTGTCAAGTGCATTGAATTTATGAAAAGAAATGACATTGACCAGTCCGGATGATTGCATTACGCTGGCGAGTGTGTCCACTCGATACAACACACACTCCGCGTATCTCTCTGCAAGCGAGAGAACGCTATAAGCGGTTCGTAATTTTAATTGCGGAGGCAGAGCGTCACTCAACGAGCCTACGACACGGACGTCGTTTAACAACTCTGGAACCACGACTTGAATTTATTGTTTACCTTTGCAATGTAAATCGTCAACCATTAAAACAAATTCATTCCTAAGTAAAACAAAGTCAGTCCTATTTAATTGTTTTTATTTTATTTGTTTAAAACACTAGAACACAGTGTACCTAACAGATCGTTCATATTCTTCAATTGTCGACCTACAAGCCGTGTTGGCCGAATTGAAACTTTGAGTCAGTGTCTAAAATAAAACATGTACTTCTAACGAACCTTTTATTCACACTCCAAAAATAAAATAAAATAACACTATAGATTTATTAATCACATTACAGGTAGCACCTAAAACACCAATCTTTGACCTGCACGAGTGGGGTCCGTGATTTCGCGTCTCGGTGCAAGAATAACTCGGGTTGACTTTGTCTTATATATCGACCGATTCTGAGACGCATGAAAAAAAAAAAAAAGAATTTATAATAGTAACTCCTGAAAAAGTAAAATTGAATTTATAATAGTACCCCTATTATAAATTCAATTTTACAGACATTGAAGTTGGACCCTACTCAACGTACGAATGCATTATGAAGATTCTGAATAGTGAAGACAAGATTCAGTCTTATCTTCTCAGTTGTGAACTCATCAACTAAACTCTTGTGAGCGGAGTGTTGGACTGCTGCTACATGTGCAAGAGTTCATCACTTGCACTGGTCACCTACTACATCCGGACAAGACGAGTCGATAACTGATTGCTGCTACACCTGTTCAATGTTGGACCCTACTCCCCGTACCTAAGACAAGATTCAGAATAGAGTGAGGTGATTCATAATAGAGTTAAGATGTAATAGAGTTGTGGCTATGAGTGTAACAAGACGCATTGCATAAGACTTTGTCACTTGCACTGTGCTCACCAGAGTTCACTCCACGGCTGGAGAGAGGGCGAGAGCTTATAGCCACGCACGCAGCGCGCGGCGCAGCCGTTCCAACAACGGATCTGGTATTTCAAGTCTTGAGAAAAGTGCGTGCAATCATTCCGTGAATTTGCTCGCGCAGACCAACATGGATTATGAAACGAAAAACAAAACAATTAAAGATTACGTCAGCAACATATCCATCCAAGCATGCAACAAATCAAAAGAGGAACGGCGCAGAATCGGCTACGGGCAAACTGTCGAAGAAACAAACGTCATTGCTAACAGATTTCAGACCCCGTGACCAATATGCAATATGTGTGAGCAAACAACAACACAATTAAACACTTATTGGAAATCTGTCACGTCCAGCAAATATTAAGTATAGATAGACAATTCGAGTTAATTTTGAAACATAATTTAATTCCAATGTACGTTGATTAGATTTAAAAAAGCAATGTCAGAACGAAGGAGATGTTTTATTTTAAATTAAAACGTCGACGACGAAGACCATGAACAGGAGGACGAGGATGAGGAAGAAGTGTTGAGTTGTTCTAGCAAATTTAAAAAACTATTTTGTATGTGTGTGTTGATGTTTGAGTTTGTCTCAATGCTGAGTGTTAGGTGAATGCGTGCTTTTGTCTGAGATGTCGCTTGACTTTGTCGGAAACGAGACTCCTCAGCGTTGATTTGTAAAAGGAAACGTTGCTAGAAAAAGAGAAATAAATATTCTGAACCGCGTCTACGGCTTCGTTGAAATATAGTTCGAATCTCTTTTAGATTGGGCTTCGTCTTGGGATACAATGATTTTTGATAAGAGTATTTTTTTTCGAGGGAGGCGTGTTTCAATTGTCTGTAAGCGCCAATTACGGTCTGTGCGAGGGCCCAGTCCGCCTGTTCCGCTGAATCCTCGGGTTTTACAGTTCCGTACAGTCGATTCTCCTTGTTATGCCCCAGCAGATTAAAAGCCTTTTTAATTTCAACGCAGAAGTCGATCAGGTTAAACATATTTTTCTTGTCTGCGTCATTTAGAGAGGTAATTTTATCGTCTTTATAAATATGTCTGAAGAGAATGTTGTTCAAAACGAACGACACGAAGAGACCGCGTTGCATGAGACTCGAGTTCAAAAACATTTCGACGTAATCGTTTTTAAGGAAGTTGCAGAGCACATTCGCCGCCACGTGCAGGTGGGACCTGATGCCGTTCGCGGCCAGCAAGTCGTCTTGCTTTTTGTTTATTTCATCGAGTCGATTTCGCAAATCTGTCAAATCGATAGTACTCTCTGAAGACTGTGGCGGTGTTATTTTCAACTTCTCTATGTCGACTTGCTTCTTTTTTATTTCCTCGAGTCGATTTTCCAAAGCGTTAAAATTGTTAGTCATCTGATCAACAATGTACGTTCTGGAATCTAAACTGAATGTCCGTGCCTGTTCATACAATTTACTTTGCATTTCTAACACACACGTTTGGATAAACAAATCTCCGATATCGATGAGAGACTGCAACGCGACATCGAACGGAGTGTCGAAGTCACTGGGAAATTCACTGATGTTTTTTAACATCGGTTTAAGTAATTCGAGTTCTGTGTTGTTGAAATACTTCTTGTTGATTTGCACTATTTTCCAATTCACGTCATTTTTATACTTAGTCAAAATCGAGGAACAATAATCTTTGAACAGTTCCATAGTTTTCACTCTGTTCAATAGAATTTTCGTTAAGTAGCTTAACATTTTTTTAGACATCAACGACTCAGCATCGGCATTCAATTCAAACGCTGTAACGACAGATTCTAAATCGGACGCGACTACTTGCAGATTCAATAATTGATCGGCGACGGGTTCGTCAACATTACCCGTGTTAGGAAATATAGGTTGGAATAATGCGATCAATTTCTGAACGGCTTCTGTAGACGTGTCATTCGCATCTGACATTTCGTAATCTCCGTTACCGTCCCCTCTGTTTGTTCTCAAAAACATTAACCAATTCTGATGGGAAATTTTGTATTTGTCCAACAAGTGTTTCTTAATTCTGTTGTTGTTGTTAAGATGAGGATTAATGGCGTTGAGAAGTTGTTTAATTTTTATATTGTTATATTTTATTTTTAGGTTGTAATATCGACTCAACATATCTTGTTCTACCAAAGAATCGTTCTGTGTACGCAACTGCTCTAACAAGATCATTGTATCCTGATCGGGATTGTACTTTAGTAAGTCGGACAGTAATACTTCAACATTAATACTGTCGTACACGATATTAATAATTGTCCAGACAGCATTTGTCAAATCTTGAAGCGTTCTATTGACGTCCGTTGACACAGCAGACTCCCGTGGTTCAGCCATGTAGCTGAGAGTTAAGATGTGGCTGTGAGGTGTAACAATTACAGGAAGGCGAATTGCACATCTGAGCACTTGACTGCTTTGAACTCTTACCTACCTCGCAACCAATTTAGACTGCAGTATCTTCTTGACACTGGGTACGACGGAATCTTCTTCTGTTGTTTTATCGCTGATGTCGATTAGCTGACCAGACACACAAGCAGCAGAACACACATACACCACCACATGTTTTAATTTTTAAGATAAGTAAGACAAATAAAACAATAATTAACGTTCAGATTTTATTACATGACCAATTACATGACCAAAGCTGAGTGTACTATGAGATGATCGGTTTTGTATTCTATTGTTTCGCCAGTCAAACCGTACTTGACTAATGTGTCGTCGGAAGGAGATGAGAATGAAATATCGGACATCGCCTCGCCTTTGGCACTTTCTCGTCGCGTCGTCGGGCTTGCGTAAAGGACGAGACAGGCATGTGTGTCGCCAACCTCGATTTGATCAGGCAGAGGATCGATAGAATGGATCTCGACGAACGACGAGTCGTAGAAGAGTCTAACAGATTTCAGACAAGCACCAATACTATACATATTGAATGTGTCACACACTACAGAGTTCAGAATCGTATCTTAACTATATTCTGTTCTATCTGAATCTGCTCGCAGCAACTCTCTAGTTGTATGTGGCATTTGCATGGGTCTCTCTGCGCGCATGCAATTGTAAGTTAAGACTTCCTTGTCGTCAACAGATTCCAGACAATCGTCAATGCAACTAACAAGACATGTATCTCTACATCTTACATAAGTCGAGCTGACTTGCACCAATACTATACCTCTTGAATGTGTCACACACGTATCTTAACTATATTCTGTTCTATCTGAATCTGTTGATAGCAACTCTCTAGTTGTGTGTGACATTTGCATGGATCTCTCTGCGCGCATGCAGTTGTAAGTTAAGACTTCCTCGTCGTCAACAAGATGACCTGCACCAGAACTCTTGCCTACCTAACAACGGAGTGTACAGACTCACATGACAAAGTCTAGAGTAGTCAGGTAGGCAAGAGTTCATCACTCTTTCTGAATAGAGTCTAATTTGTTGTACCTTCGAAATCGTGTTGAACTTTTTCTGAATATAGTCTAATTTGTTGTTCTCTAGTTGAAGATTTTTTGCAACTAGAGAGTTGCTGCGAACATATTCAGATATAACAGAATATAGTTAAGATACGATTCTGAACTCTGTAGTGTGTGGCACATTCAAGATGTATAGTATTGGTGCAGGTCATCTCGACTTATGCAAGATGCAGAGATACATGTCTTGACGATTGTCTGGAATCTGTTAGCACTGTACGACAAGGACGTTACATTTGCATGCGCGCAGAGAGACCCATGCAAATGTCACACACAACTAGAGAGTTGCTGCGAACAGATTCAGATAGAACAGAATATAGTTAAGATACGATTCTGAGCTCTGTAGTGTGTGACACATTCAACTAGAGAGTTTATGTCACACACAACTAGAATATAGTCTATGAAGAACTTCTGTCAATGAAAGATACACAAGCGAGAGATGCGTTTGTTAGAAGCATCGTATCCATCGTGACCGATTCGATAACAAACACGAACATCCGTTTGATCATAATCTCAGTGTGCTGATGGGTAACCGGTTCTTACTGACACACGAAGATGCAGAATATGTCGATCGCGCAGAGCGTTATTTGGACGCTTTCATGTAGGTGTAAATCCAGGCAAGACAAGCATCACACGATGTTAAACTTCTTATTCGGCGTTAAAGACTACCACCAAGAAGAATAACAACAAAAGACAAACATGGAATTCGAGACTCAGGAAGACTCTGCTAGCAAAGTTGAAACAGGGTTGACACAGCAACAGGAACAACAACCGTCCAAGAAAACAAACAGGACGCAACGCAACAAGCAGGCGAAACCCGAAATGGTCCAGTCGGTACCCACTATTGTGATGGACATTCATCGTGTTGATCATTTAAATCTCAACACAGAATCTTTAGGTGTAAGAGGACTGACCACCAATTCGCCACCAGCACAGAATCTGTAGCTGACTGACCATAACGCACAACGGATGCCGCCAAGAATCTGTAGCTGTAAGAGGACTCACCAAACATCAACAGCAAAAGCACTCGCAGGGAGTGCACACTATGTAATGTACATTTGTTAAATAATGTAATGTACGTTTGTTAAAAATAAAACAATGTAGATATTTTTTTTAATTTTTTTTTTATGTAAATATTACATAAATATACGTCCTCATAGAAGACAAATATTAAGATCTTTGCAAATCGCTAAACTACAAATCTTATCCTATTGAGTATTGAAGATGGCTGCACATGTCTTACACTATTCGAGACATATATGTTGGAACCATACGTACAAAATGTAATGGCTTACATAAACTTACATACACACGTATACATGGCAAATTGCGACCATAATTTTGGTTGTTTCTTGAGAAAGGTTTGCAGTGATATCCAATTCCTTTCCGCTCACCACTATCATTAAACGACATAGTAGACATTTCATAATCTTCTCGAAATCGTTTTTGAGAAAAGACATGATATCAGAAATCGGAATATCCTTCGGTCCTTGACCGTTAGGAGCTGCTGCTGCTGCTGCTGCTGCTTCGCCGCTGTTAAATGTATTGTATTAGTACAATGGACATCAATTATGCTTGGTTTAATCCTGTTTTTAACATTAATCGTTGTCGTACTCTTCGCTGTACTGCACCTAACGCAAAACAGTCAACGCAGACAACAAATCTTTCTTGGAAGCGGAAGTATACACAAAATTCAGAAATCTGCAATTTGACATGACTGGAGAACCTACTGCTGACGATATTAGGAATAGAGTAATAAAAATAAAAAACAACGGAAAAAGCGTTTATATCAACGGCGGGATTGACATTTCGAACAACCTGCCTAATAACTCTGAAGATAAGACACAATTGCCTTTTCTCGATGTTCGATTCAGTACTGTGATGAACAATAATTTTATATGGAGTATGTCTGGGCCAGAAATGTCTAGCGAAGTCTACGAAAATTACATTTCAAAAATGCAATGACTCACCAAACATCAACAGCAAAAGCACTCGCAGGGAGTGCACACTATGTAATCTGTAGGTTTGTTGATGCGTACAACGAATACCCTGTCAAGACCCGCTCTGCGTTATATGTACACAAACCGCGGGACAATATTTACTTCGTGATCGATAACATGAGTTGTTAGATGACAGAGCTAGGGCAAAGGAGCGGTGAAGGCATGTTCGTGTTGTTGCGTATAAGCGAAGACGAGGCGATGGATTGTTTTAGGAAAATGTCCTTGCAGCACTTCGGACACGTGGACACGGATCGGGCGCACGACATGCAACAACACCCGTGAGTGCAAGGTTGGAAGATCACGTTCACTGGGTTAGTGGCACACAAGATGCCCATGGCCACCTCTGACATCAGATTCATTTTTTTCTTTACTTTTTTTCGGGGAGCGACTACCTTGTTACTCTCTGTCAGTTTGCTTTTGGATAACGTCCTGATGCTTTTGGATAAGGTCCTGATTCAATGTTTCGGTCTTTTTCATCTCTTCTTGAAAGTCCCTCAATTCTGTTATCAATTGTGTTGATCTTTCTTTCTCTGCGATCAGATCGTTAATTTCTTGGGTCAGCCGTGCAATCTCTGCTGTTTGGGTTTCGGTCTTTAATAATTCATTTTTCTATTGTCTGGATTCTGACCATTTTTGAGTCAAATGATATCACATCAGGTTTTGACCTAATTGTGAATTCAAATGTTGATGAATTTAATTATTTTTTACATTGTCTGGATTTTGCCATTTTGAATTCAACTGTTGATTACGGTAACGTTTATTTTTTTTTCCATTTTCTGGACTCGCCATTTATGGTTTGCAACTCCGTAAAAACAACTTTTATTCCTTTTTTCCATTTTCTGGATTGACCGTATTACGGTTTATGATATTCATGGAGGTGAATAGAACTTAGTTTTATAGTTCGGATTCAAAATTATAAATTCTTTTGAAAACTC
Source organism: Eriocheir sinensis (assembly GCF_024679095.1). Lineage (NCBI taxonomy): Eukaryota > Metazoa > Arthropoda > Malacostraca > Decapoda > Varunidae > Eriocheir > Eriocheir sinensis. The sequence goes on along the minus strand of NW_026111581.1, from coordinate 207,595 downwards.
AATGAAAAATTCGTTAAGCACCTCGTCGTCATTTCTCTTCGTTAATCACTACACAGGCGCGCAGGTGATTAGTGCATTAACGTCGATCAATGAAATATCGTTAAACGTCTATTTTTGTATCAAAACAGATTTTCAATTTTCGGTTTGTTTCAAAATTAATCGATTTAAATATCAAGAATCGATTTCAACATTAGCGGTGCTGCTGCTGCTAACGCTACCGCTGCCGTCGTCATCGCTGCTGAGCCCGCTGCTGCTTCTGTTGACAATGTTACTGCTTTCATCACCGAATCTGCTACTGTTGCACGAAGGCGTCGGTCCATAATGACGTCTTATGCGTTTAATCGGCGGTGGTGTCGCCGAAGACCCGGTCTGAGTCCTCTTGCAAAGTGCTATTGAGATAGAGTCAGGATTAAAATCAGAATCGCTGTCGTCGTCGTCGTCATCTTCTTCGTCGTCGCAGTCTTCATCTTTGTTTTCGCTGTGATACATCGAGAGATGTCAGTTGCATACAACTTTAGATGATCGAACGACAGAGGTTTGGTAAAGAGATCAGAACTCTCTCCTGTGAGCTGTAAGCTGGCGAACCACCCTTCTATCTTTGACGTTTCAGCGGGGGTCAATTCCGTGTTCTTGTCCAAGTGTCTGTCTATTCTTTCTCGCAGTAGAGCGCGAGCTCGTTGATTCATTTCTTGGATCTTCAACGCCAAGCCGCCCGCCTGCACCATGTCAATCTTCCCCAGTAGCACGCTCAGTTTGTCGTAGAATGCAGCGCGCTTTCTCATGAACGACTTTCCGTTGTTGTGATTGAGGAACCACAAAAAACTGTCGGGCATGTTTGTGTTACTCGAGGCGATGAGGCGCTCGTGATCGTGCATCGCCATGGTGTACGACCGGTGAGTCACAGTCACGGGAGAGCATCGCATGCTGAATTTGTTGCACACGTATTGAGTGATGTCTAGTTCGTCTTCGGAGAAAATCGTCTGACAGATAGCGTCGCATTCGTGATCGAACTCGCAACTCTGATCTACCTTCGAACAGTTCTTCTGACCGTACACCCAGTTGTTGAGGGCGTGTGTCGTGCCGACGGCAGTCATATTGATTGGATGGTTGCGCGAACCTATATCCACTCCTCGGTTCCAAAGCGTCGTCGTCGTTTATCCCATCCCAAAATGCAAAGCCGTGTCTGCGTTGACTGTTTTGCGTTAGGTGCAGTACAGCGAAGAGTACGACAACGATTAAAGTAAAAAACAGGATTAAACCAAACATAATTTAGTTCTATAGTGTTCTTTATCCTAAGAATCATATTATCATTTTAATTTATAACCGATAGTATCCTTGTGTGACTGATTAAAACAAAAAGGACAATTGAGATATTTTTTATTGGATTTTTTTTTTGTTGATCAATACATGGCCAAGAGCATCCTTAAATTCCTGAGACGTTGAGACAGCATAGTGGACAGGGCAATAATCTTGACATCTTTATGACCGCTACCCAGAGACTTCAGTAAAAAGCTGTTTTCGATCAACTGTCCCCTGGCTATGCACAACCCGTTGTCCAGAGCCTCGTGGGTTATTTGATCGACGGCCAAATGTTGAGCCACCGATTTCCTTGCAGCGCCGAGAGAACTCTCCTCGCATGTGATTCCACTCGCTCTCAACCGGTTCCACAGTTCTTTCTTCATGTACAGATATACGCTCTGAGCCAGCGTCCGCTTTGACACTTCAGAATCTGTTGGTCAGAATCTGTTGGGGTGAATGTGAGGCCTTGTCGTACAGGGCGTCTGATTTTGAAGAGTTCGTCTAGTTGTTTGTGACACATGTAGACACACCACTGTCGATGTTGTTAGCGGAATCAGACGCCCGCCTCGCACATTCACTTGTCGAGACAAGTCGCACATTCACTTATTTAGGAAAGAGCTGGTGTTCACAAAAACAGAGTTGATTTGGTTTGATAAAATTTATTACACCCATGGGCGACAATCATATTTACAGTTATGACGTGGCAACAAATCAGACTTAGGAATACATATCTTAACTCTCAACTCTCTATCTTAAACATCTGCGGAGGTAGGTAAGAGTTTAACACTTGAATTCAGTTGACTCACACATTCACTATGCAATTCGTCTTCTTACACCTAACAGCCACATCTGTTACATCTGAATCAAACACTTGAGTTCAACACTTGAGTTCATAAGAGTTTAACACTTGAGTTCAGTTGACCGTCGAGACAAAGTCACACATTCACTACAGGTATCACAAGAGTTCAGTTGACAGGTACTCGGATGTGTCGTCTTGTTACCCACATCTATTACATCTTACCTCACAGCCACAAAGTCGCACATTCACTAGCAACAGTCAAGTATGTGCAATTCGTCTTGTTAAACCTCACTTCCTGAGCGGGGTTTGATAATCGTAACCGAAAGGTGCGATTAATCGGTCTATTATAGACGTTAAGAGTCTGTGATGGGTTTGACCTTCTTTCAACATCATGATGACGTCGTAGAACGCCATTGAAAAATTCAACAAGTAAAATGCAAAGCATGCCTGGCTAGCTCCGTTTTTACGTTCTTTGAATTTTAGAAAAGGTGAAGTATCGCCGAAAATAGGTCGACGTCTCTTTACTAAGAGAGACGTTCTTCTCGCTGCTGTAATTTGAAGAGTATGCTCGCAAGTATCCGCTCTGCTGCGTTGACTTTTAACATGAGCATACAAGTGTTGACACACTCCTTCAAATTTTTGAGACTCCTCAGCGTTGATTTGTAAAAGGAAACGTTGCTAGAAAAAGAGAAATAAATATTCTGAACCGCGTCTACGGCTTCGTTGAAATATAGTTCTGTCATCGTTTTTTTATCAGAGTTATCATCGCCGATCGATGCCTTCCATGCCTTCATAAACTCTTCGATGTTTTTGACCAAAACTATTATTTTCTTATTTTCATCTTCGTTATGAGGAGTCCTCAGACTTTTCTGACTTGTCACTTTGTCTCAGAGAATGCTGCAGATGTTGTGTGAATATGAGACTTTGTGTCAGTGGTAAACGTATTCTGAATACTATACGTGTTGTTGCATGACTTAAACCCTCAAGAGTTGGTGGTGAATGCGAGACTTTGTGTCAGCTGTAGACGGATTCTGAATACTATTGTGTGACCTGCGTGATTCTGAATACAAATCTTACTTTGTCTCAGAGTTGGATCAAATGCGTTGCAGATGTTGCTAGTTGTGTGAATGCGAGACTTTATGTCAGCAGTAGACTGAGTGTTTGTAGCATGTGTGAATACTTTTGGGTCACAAGGATTTGAATACACTTGGGTACACATTTATAATTTTTATTTAACACACATAAAAGATACATGTCAGATATAGACATTCGTTACATAATACAATGTTTACGAATATCTTTCGCCAAAGAGTCAACAACACTGACGACTATCGGCCAGTGAAGTGAAGACGACGAATTAATTAACTTTTTAAACGGTTAATTAAAACGTAATACTCATTTCTCTGACGGATAGTGAAACAGTGTAGTTGACCACAAGTTTTACAATTCACAGCTGCTTTAAAAATTGAAACAACTGCCTGTCGTATACATACAAACACTTGGTTTCGTCGATCCCAATCACATCTGGATGACGGACACGAACACAACGAAAATTTCGTAACAGGTTCCCTACAGGCCATACAGCTCAACGATAACGGAAAGACGAAACATGTTTGACTCTTCGCTCTTAACATTGCTCTACAAATTCGAAGAGTCTATTCAACACTTTGTATTTGCCGGACGTGACAGATTCAATTGGAGTAGGGCAGTCTAAACTATCGGTCGCTCTCACATTTGCACTGTGTGTATTTGCACTGTGTGCATTTGCACTGTTTGTATTTACACTGTGTGTATTTGCACTGTGTGTATTTGCACTGTTTGTATTTACACTGTGTGTATTTGCACTGTGTGTATTTGCAGTACTGTGTGTATTTGCAATGTGTGTATTTGCATCGTGTATTCATTACTTTTAACATTTCACGTTCTAAAGTTTTCGGAATCGCTATCAGTTCTTGGAGATTCATAACTGTAGAAGCAAATATCGTTGATGATAACGGTGACAGATACTTAAAAATTAACTACGGTGTTGACAATGTCATTTCGACTGCAGTTGATAGAACCATAACTAGTTCGTTCAAATTAATTGTGATTTATACGGAAGACAACATAGTATGGGATGCATCTAAAACTCACTGTCCCTGTACCTACCAGTCTTTTTTTTTTCCAGAATTACCCCAACCACCCGTCGTCTTCTGATACGGCGGCGACGTTGCGTAGTTTCCCGCAAGCAGCAAATTCAACCTCCCGGTGCAATACCAAGATTAAAAGAATTACAGATAACAAAAAAATAATGCTTATTAAAAGAATTGCAGACACGCCTGGATATCTCATCACTTGAAACTTAAAAAATCTGAATGATTTTTTGGATCATTTAAAAAATAATACCAGATTCGTTCAGCGTTGTTATTTGCCAAAATGCAATACGATTTTACATTATTCTAATTGTTTTTTGTATATATTTTTTTATACACATTTACATTATTTAATGTGTATCTTGCATATATATTTTATACAAATTTACGTTATTTTAAGTGTATTTATTGATATATTTTCATTCAAATTTACATTATTTGATGTGTATTTTGTATATGTATTTCAAAACAAATTTTCCTAATTTTATGTGTATTTTTTGTATTTCTTTTCATACAAATTTAAATTATTTTTGTGTATTTTTGTATATAGTTTTATACAAATTTAGGTTATTTTATGTACGCATTTACATTATTTAATATGTGTTTTGCATATATATTTTTATGCAAATTTACTTTATTTGATGCCAGAATACATCTCCTGTCTCTCTTGTTTTTGTAGAACCTTCGCTGTATGTTGAAGATCTTGAAGAAGTAGTCGGTCTGTTTGATGTGTATCAGATCCATGTAGAAGATTCCAAAGTAAAACTGCTGCAGTTTCGTGTCGTCGTTGGGGACAAATTGCCTATTCCAGACATTGTAGAAATGATCGAAAGAGAGTCTTACACCAAGCAGAAAATCGTGATCGATGTTAAACATGTACCTTTCGCTGTGCTCGAAACCCGACACGGCCAATTCGCGTTGCAGGTAACTGACTATGTTGTACACTTTGTTTCTAGTCAGTTGGTCTAACATTTCTTTGAATTCGAAGTAGAATCTTTTGAAAAATATTGAATCTGGTTTTATCGATAATTGTGCATCTTCTTCTTGTTCATTTCGTTCCGATTCAATCAGGAAGACAGAGTGTGTAACACTGGAACCGCTAGGCACCATAAACATTTTCACATTTCTCTTGGCGAGAACAATAATTTTATATGGAGTATGTCTGGGCCAGAAATGTCTCGCGAAGTCTACGAAAATTACATGTTAGCGTTCCCCAAAAAAACAGTGAATCAAATCAACAAAGGAGACAAAAAGAATCGGTCGGTCCTGTCTCGAAAGTTTAATACGGTTCGTGGAAATAACAACGAATACCCTGTCAAGACCCGCTCTGCGTTATATGTACACAAACCGCGGGACAATATTTACTTCGTGATCGATACTAAAAACGTTAACGAGAGGGTTGTCGTTATTTCCACAGCATAAATGTCACTAACTTCTTCTAGGTGCTTGGCACCCATGAAGAAATTCGAAGAACTCATCACAGACAGCAGTGGAAAGAGAAAGATAAAAGTTGAGTTCAGAATCGTATCTTAACTATATTCTTTTCTATCTGAATCTGTTCGCAGCAACTCTCTAGTTGTGTGTGACATTTGCATGGGTCTCTCTGCGCGCATGCAATTGTAAGTTAAGACTTCCTTGTCGTCAACAGATTCCAGACAATCGTAAATGCAACTCTACACAAGACATGTATCTCTACATCTTGCATAAGTCGAGGCGCTTAGTGCGTCGCCTCTTCTTCCCGGTGGCATCTGTCTTACCCTTGGTCTTCCGACGGCGCCCTTTTTTGTTGGCTCGTCTAATTGTCAAAGCTGCCATCGTCGATTAACTTTAACCAAATAAATATTTAGAATTCGTCGCAGACGGCAGAGTGATTCCTCGGGTGTTAGAGTGATTCTTCGGGTGTTTGGCTCTCTTGCTTTTTCCTAATTTATTTGAAGGTCTTCAACAATACCGGCTGGTCACATTACTTTTTATTCCGTCTTGTGTGCAGAACAGGTGTGTAAATGTGCGTGTTTTGGATTTACAAAGTCGGCTTTAAAAACAAAAGGAGGAGGAGAATGGTAGGATTCTTTACGAAATATTACCAGATTAAAGATGTAGCTGCACATGACGGTATCCGTACAAGGCGTATCTATCGAGTCACCTCAAATTCTATCCAAAATAAATTCGGATCGATCTAAGTTAGACCCCTTTTTAAACTAAATTACAGTTGATAAAAATACGGTCTTCGGCGTAACGCTATTTAAGATCATCAAAAATATTAACTTGGACACCGCGTTGTGAACCACCAATAAAAATAGAGTCTTGGCGTGAGTCCAAATTAAGTTCGACTCAAATTAAGTTCGGTCTACATTACAGACGAAGTCACGCATTCACATTTACAGACGAAGTCACGCATTCACATTTACAGACGAAGTCACGCATTCACCAACGTCTCAGAATTGGTCTACATTGCAGACAAAGTCACGCATTCACCAACGTCTCAGAATTGGTCAGGAACGTCGGCTCCCATGACAAAGCTAACGTGACGTATCCAACACCAACAGATTATGAATAGGAGATCATAATCTCAGTGTGCAGTGTCACATAATCTCCTCAATATATAAATTCACTTGTCGTTGTCGTTTACTCAGCCACATCTATTACATCTTAACTCTAGAGGTAGGAAAGAGTATTACATCTTAACTCTATTTTGGGATCTTGATATTTTGAGATCAAGTAAGAGATAGCACGAGGTGAACGCTAGCTCGAGTGGGGTCCAACATCTGACGATTTCGTTTCAAGAAAACAGCTAGGAAGAGAAGCAGATCGGTGTCGTTGTGAATTTCAAAAGACACTTGATGACTGTTGAACAAGTTGAAGCAATCGAATCCCGATTTGTCAAAACAAGTGAAGAAAGAGTCGGTGTCTGTTCTTACGGTCATGCCGACTGTTGTGGCTGTGGATTTAATATTGACAACGGCTCTGTAGAACTGTTCGAAATTGCCGTTGTTGACCAGTCTGGTAAAACATCTCTTCCATTCTTCTGTACAACGGCGATGATACCGTTCCAAGACATCTGAAGGACGGATAAAAAGACTGTCGATTTTAGTAATGTGTTCGTAAAAATTATTATTATTGAACAACAAAATATTTTCGTTGATGTTGATTTGATCCATCTTGGAATTGATTGTGCGGTAGTCGGTCACGACCGAATCTCGAATCTCGGTGACTACTCCAAGGCAATTCAATTCTTTCGCTATTATTTCCACGAACCGTATTAAACTTTCGAGACAGGACCGACCGATTGTTTTTGTCTCCTTTGTTGATTTGATTCACTGTTTTTTGGGGGAACGCTAACATGTAATTTTCGTAGACTTCGCTAGACATTTCTGGCCCAGACATACTCCATATAAAATTATTGTTCATCACAGTACTGAATCGAACATCGAGAAAAGGCAATTGTGTCTTATCTTCAGAGTTATTAGGCAGGTTGTTCGAAATGTCAATCCCGCCGTTGATATACACGCTTTTTCCGTTGTTTATTTTTTATTTTTATTACTCTATTCCTAATATCGTCAGCAGTAGGTTCTCCAGTGATGTCAAATTGCAGATTTCTGCATTTTGTGTATACTTCCGCTTCCAAGAAAGATCAACACATGCGTCAAGCAGTCAAGTGCTCAGATGTGCAATTCGCCTTCCTGTTACAATTTATCATCTCAAATCAAATCTTAATTCTATTCTGAATCCATGAGTTCAGTTGACCGTCAAAACAAAGTCACACATTCACTAGCAGGGGTCAGGTGCTCGGATGTGCAATTGTTACACCTCACAGCCGCTCGGATGTGCAATTGTTACACCTCACAGCCACACTCTCAGCCACATTTATTACATCTTAACTCTAGAGGTAGGAAAGAGTATTACATCTTAACTCTATTTTGGGATCCAACATTGATCTCGACATCAATTGTGCAGTTATCGACATGTAGCAGCAGTCAGTTGCTCGGATGGGCACGACATCTTTTTGCAAACGAACAGATGAGACAAAGTCACACATTCACTAGCAGCAGTCAGGTACTCTGATGTGCAATTCGTCTTGTTACACCCATAACATCTGAACTCTTGCAATTCGTCTTGTTAGTTGTCGACATGTCACGACATCGTCTTCTTACACCTCACAGTCTACTACATCTCCACATCTACTACATCTTAACTCTATGTAAATGTGTGACTTTGTTTCAACAGTCAACTGAAATTCTACTATATGTACATAACCCGAGATTCATGTACATTACCCGAAATGAATCTTATCTTTTCACTTGGTTGCATTGCTTACACCTCTCAGCCACATCTACTACAGAGGTAGGTAAGCTATGCTCACGAGAGTTCAGAGTGGCGGAGGTAGGTAAGAGTTCAACACTTGCTACACCTCACAGCCTACTGCTTAACTCTATTCTGAATCTTATCTTATCAATTAGTTGTACAGGTAGGTAAGCTATGCTCACGAGAGTATGTACATAACCCGAAATGAATCTTATCTTCTCACTTGGTTGCATTGCTTACACCTCTCAAGACGCTAAAATTAATGAAATAAGTTTATTTAGTCAAGAGTTAGCCGATTCTACAAAGAAGCACATGGATGAATTACAAAATCAACAAACTAAACACGAAGAAGAAAAATCTGAATTAAGGAAAGAAATTGAAAAGTCATCTGCCAAAATACAACAAATAATGACGATATACAAATATGTAGATAAGAAATTATAAGAAGTTAATGCAAATATACGAAAGATAATCCAAGAGAAAGACCGACTGAACGCAGAATTATCTGAAAATAAAAACAAGATCGATCTTATGCAAAATGAATACGAACAACTCCAACAACGTAATAACGAATTAGATACAGAGAATGATCAATTCAAACAAGAGTTGACTCAAAATAAAACATCTTATCTTCAAATATTCATAGGCAAGAGTTCAAATGAATTTATAATAGTACCCCCTGAAAAGCAGACGAATGGTTGACTTTGTCTTATATATCGACCGATTCTGAGACGCATGAAAAAAACAAAATTGAATTTATAATAGTAACTCCTGAAAAAGTAAAATTGAATTTATAATAGTACCCCTTAGAGTGTAAATGAAATAAACTGTAGACAAATTTCATTGGTGAATGCGTGACTTTGTCTACAATGTAGACCGATTCTGAGACATTGGTGAATGCGTGACTTTGTCTGCAATGTAGACCAATTCTGAGACGTTTGTGAATGCGTGACTTTGTCTGCAATATAGACCAATTCTGAGACGTTGGTGAATGCGCAATGTAGACCGCTTCTGCGACATTGGTGAATGTGTGACTTTGTCTGCAATATTTGTGATGGTTGACATTAAGAATAGTTTTCGATTGGACGTGCGTGTGCAGGCGCTGGGCGGCGGAGTCTATAAACTATCCACGACAAACTTCACCAATTCTACACTTTTCGTTTTCATCCGACAAAAAGGCTTGACAAATCAAGGAATCAATATTACAACAAAGTTATTACAATAACTAGACATTGCATAAAACAAAAATTCTAGATTAACTAAGTTTGCTGCTTGACTTCAATGCAATAGTTTATAAGTTTGCTTTGAAACGAGTTGTTTCATCGTATAGTTTTAAGTTTGCTTTGAAACGAGTTGTTTCATTGTATAGTTTTAAGTTGCTTTGAAATGAGTTGTTTCATTGCATAGTTTTTAAGTTTGCTTTGAAACCGTTGTTTCTCCTGGCCATAGATTTTTAAGTTAGTTATAAGGTTTGGAAACGAGTTGTTTCTAAATTGCAGCTAGTTATCATTTTTATAATTTATCATTTGCTTACAAATGTAGACCAATTCTGAGACGTTGGTGAATGCGTGACTTTGTCTGCAATGTAGAGCAATTCTGAGACGGTGGTGAATGCGTGACTTCGTCTGTAAATGTGAATGCGTGACTTCGTCTGTAATGTAGACCGATTCTGAGACGTTGGTGAATGCGTGACTTTGTCTGCAATATAGACCAATTCTGAGACGTTGGTGAATGCGTGACTTCGTCTGTAAATGTGAATGCGTGACTTCGTCTGTAATGTAGACCGATTCTGAGACGTTGGTGAATGCGTGACTTTGTGATTATCTCCTTGGAGGATTCGTTCTCTATGATCATATTCTGAATTTGTTGGTTTAACAGTTCAATATCTTCTTTTTGCTTTTGGATAACGTCCTGATGCTTTTGGATAAGGTCCTGATTCAATGTTTCGGTCTTTTTCATCTCTTCTTGAAAGTCCTTCAATTCTGTTATCAATTGTGTTGATCTTTCTTTCTCTGCGATCAGATCGTTAATTTCTTGGGTCAGCCGTGCAATCTCTGCTGTTTGGGTTTCGGTATTTTGGTTAGACTCTTCGATATTTTTCCTGTTTTCATTAATTTGGTCTTTTAACCGGTTGATTTAGGAATCTTTGTCATTCACGGTTTTCGCAATCTTATTCAATTCTTCGTTAGAGCTTGATAACGTCAGGTTAGTTACTTGCAATGCATTTGCACGTGCGGTTTCAGCTGCTAGTATTTCCTGGGAGGATTTGTTCTCTATGGTCATATCCTCAATTTGTTTGTTCAACCGTATAATTTCGTCTTCTTGTTTTTTCAGTAATATCGATAAGTCATTACTCTTTTCACTCAGTTGGGTTTCGAGAGCAGTTTTCTCTTGCTGGAGGCGAGTGACATCTTGCTGGAGTCCATCTCTCGTTTGTGTCTCTTGTAGGAGTAGAGTTTTATTTTGAGTCAACTCTTGTTTGAATTGATCATTCTCTGTATCTAATTCATTTTTACGTTGTTGGAGTTGTTCGTATTCATTTTGCATAAGATCGATCTTGTTTTTATTTTCAGATAATTCTGCGTTCAGTCGGTCTTTCTCTTGGATTATCTTTCGTATATTTGCATTAACTTCTAAGAATTTTTTATCTACATCTTTGTATATCGTCATTATTTGTTGTACTTTGGCAGATGACTTTTCAATTTCTTTCCTTAATTCAGATTTTTCTTCTTCGTGTTTAGTTTGTTGATTTTATAATTCATCCATGTGCTTCTTTGTAGAATCGGCTAACTCTTGACTAAATAAACTTATTTCATTAATTTTTGCGTCTAACTCACTCTGGCACTTATCCAGTTTTTGTTTACAGGATTCTAATGCTTCATCGTTCTCATTAAACTGGCCGGTTAGTTTGTAGATTTTTCAATTTGCCATGTATACGTGTGTATGTAAGTTTATGTAAGCCATTACATTTTGTACGTATGGTTCCAACATATATACCTCGAATAGTGTAAGACATGTGCAGCCATCTTCAATACTCAATAGGATAAGATTTGTAGTTTAGCGATATGCAAAGATCTTAATATTTGTCTTCTATGAGGACGTATATTTATGTAATATTTACATTAAAAAAACAAAACAAAATTTACATCGTTTTATTTTTAACAAACGTACATTACATTATTTAACAAATGTACTAGCAAATTATTTTCAAACAATGACGTGTTTAAATTCAGTAAAAATTTCAAAGAGAAGAAAAGAGACGTTCAGAATCCAGGTGCCTCCGCGACAGCAGCAGCAGCGGCGACGACAGCGGCGACGTTGTAAGAAGCAGCGTCCGGTGCGTTGTTCAATTCTTTACTGCATCTCCTGTCGAGAGGATACAGAGATACAGAGAATGATCAATTCAAACAAGAGTTGACTCAAAATAAAACTCTACTCCTACAAGAGACACAAACGAGACGATGAAAAAGATTCGGTTGTTTAGTTTGATCTGGTCGAAGGACTGGCACGTTTCTAAATCTTCTTCGCTGCACTTACTCTGAAATACTTCTTGTTGATTTGCACTATTTTCCAATTCACGTCATTTTTATACTTAGTCAAAATCGAGGAACAATAATCTTTGAACAGTTCCATGGTTTTCACTCTGTTCAATATAATTTTCGTTAAGTAGCTTAACATTTTTTTAGACATCAACGACTCAGCATCGGCATTCAATTCAAACGCTGTAACGACAGATTCTAAATCGGGCGCGACTACTTGCAGATTCAATAATTGATCGGCGACGGGTACCTCCATCACACACACATACACAAGTTACATACACTACACACTCACACACAACGGTTCCATTTTAATACACACACACTAGTTACATACAACAGGAAGAGGTTCAACAGGAAGAGTTCGTTTACAACTGTAAGTTTAAAATTTAGTACACATTCAACATCTCAAAAATTACATCTTAAAAATTAGTACACATCCAAGAGTTCTTCAACAAAGAAGAAGTCTTAACTTACATTTGCATGCGCGAAGAGAGACCCATGCAAATGTCACACACAACTAGAGAGTTGCTGCGAACAGATTCAGATAGAACAGAATATAGTCAAGATACGATTCTGAACTCTGTAGTGTGTGACACATTCAAATTCAGTACCTTCAGTTCAGATTGATTCAGAGGACCTTCAGTTCAGATTAACTAAAATTCAGGACCTTCAGTTCAGATTAATTAACTAATTTAAAATAAAACATCTCCTTCGTTCTGACATTGCTTTTTTAAATCTAATTAACGTACATTGGAATTAAATTATTTTTCAAAATTAACTCGAATTGTCTATCTTTACTTAATATTTGCTGGACGTGACAGATTACCAATTGATAGTTAAGTCTAAAATATTGCTCGTTTTCACGAGGTACATGCAATATACCTCGTGAAAACGAGCAATATTTTAGACTTAACTATCAATTGGAAATCTGTCACGTCCAGCAAATATTAAGTAACCTTACGATCTTGATCTGACAATTAGAATTCCAATTCAAATCCAATTTGATGTCCAGGTGTTGATCGACGCAGAGCAGGACGGATTGGACGTTAACAACAGCAGCGGCGCTGCAGCAGGCACGAACAGGAAACCCACCAAGAAGAAATCGAAGGTAGCCACCACCACCACGACATCTTCGCTACCGGTGATAGAGACGAACACCCTAGCAGATGGCGAAACAGACTTCAATGTTTTGAACACCGAAGAATTAATGAGCATCCTCATGACGACAGGAATGAAGCGTTCCTCGAACCGTAAACATTTAAAAGCCGCGACGTTCCTACTTCAGACACCGCCGACAAAACATTAATTCTCCCTTCCCCCTCGATTACCGAACAGACGTTTTCAAATTTTCAATCCGACTACATCAAGTTACGAGCGTTTAACAAACACGTTGAAGTGAACGATAGGATCCGATTCAACATAAGCATAAAAAATTTAACTTTCATCAAGTGTGAACTTTACTTTCCCGCTCAGACGCGAGACTGTGTGACGCGTCTGGTTATCACGTGGATGATTTTCTCTGCTAGAATCGATCTCAAAGCATTCGTCAACGACAGAACATCGGACACGAACAATTGCATCCTTCGAAACGATCATCCCGTTGTCGTTAAAACGATAGAGTGCGTCAACAGGATCATCGAACGACGTCGTAAAACAAATCTATACACACTCAACCGAGAAAATGAAACTAAATTGAACGACAGTCACGAATCGGTTCTGAATAACGATTTGAAAGATATCATTGTGCCGTTGTTACGTACATTTAGAGATGTTTTGTTAATTTAAATGTCTTGGTGTATTAAAGATGAAACAAAATATATCAGTGAATTATTTTTACCATATGGGTTTACTTTTGTAATTGAGATATTGCTCTCGTTTTCGTGTACGGCTTCGTATGACGAGTCAAGAGCAGTTTCTCGTGAATTATGTGATTGGAATTATGTGATTTGATGTGTGGTCTTTCATATGCACGGGTTCGTTTACCGACATGACAATTAAATACGATCTAAAATGACAGACATGGATCAAAGTACATCACGCAGATGCAAATGTCAACAAGCAAGAAGAGAAGTCTCTTTAGTAAGTAAGACGTCGCTCACATGTGAACACACAACTGAACTCACGCCTCCTGGCGTCTGGCCTGCGATTGAACTTCAATAAGGTCTGTAAATATAAATTCAATAATCTGTTCAAACCTTTAGTGCACGAAGTGTGAAGAGTTCCGTCCGTCACTGGACCTAGTGAACATCCCGTCAATTATGTGATCGTGTGTGATGAGTAGCAACATGTGAATACCGAACGAACGTGCACAGTGTACCGCTCTGAATTAGTAAGTGCGTCATGTTCTGAGAAGAGTGTATGTCGTATATTATACTTAAATCGTTTTTCAAGTGTACGTTTTAGACATGTCTTTGTGACCCGTTTAATGCTGGACCGACCCCCATGCAAATTTGGACCCCACTCTCCCAGGCTCGTCTGATATATGTCACGACCCCCGTGCAAATTTGGACCCCACTCTCCCAGACTCCTATGTCACGACCCCCGTGCAAATACTCCTCAACTCCTTCACGCTGAGTCCTACTTGAACAGAAACACAAAAATGAGTACCTGCTGTATGTCACGACCCCCGTGTAAATTTGGACCCCACTCTCTCAGGCTCGTCAACTCCTTCACGTTGAGTCCTACATGAACAGAAACACACAACTGAGTACCTGCTATATGTCACGACCCCCGTGCAAATTTGGACCCCACTCTCCCGAGTCCTACGTGAACAGAAACACACAACTGAACACCTGCTGTATGTCACGACCCCCGTGCAAATTTGGACCCCACTCTCCCAGACGCGTCAACTCCTTCCTTGAACAGAAACACACAACTGAGTATAACTTCCGAATTCTACATGAACAGAAATACACAACCAAGAGTACTTGCCACTACCCCTGTGACAATTTGGACCCCGTTCCCAGGCCCTCCCTCTGAGTCTACAGGAATATAAATCCGCAACCGAGTACCTGCTATATGTCATGACCCCCGTGCAAATTTGGACCCCACTCTCTCAGGCTCGTCAACTCCTTCCCTACATGAACATGAATACACAACCGAGTACCTGCTGCTATAATGTCACGACCCCGTGCAATTTTGGACCCCACTCTCTCAGGCTCGTTAACTGCCTCCCTCTGAGTCCTACAGGAACAGAAATGCACAACCGGGTACCTGCCATATGTCACGACCCCCATCCAATTTCGGACCCCACTCTCCGTACGCGCGTTACACACATACACACACATATTAGACTTGTAAAAATATGATCATACCATATAGCCAATGTACTTTCTGGATTATACTAAACTGAATTGAGATGTGTGTGTGTTCTGGCTTCCAATACACGCGGTGGTGTATATAGAGAGATGTGTGTGTTCTGGCTTCCAATACACGCGGTGGTGTATATACAGAGATGTGTGTGTTCTGGCTTCCAATACACGCGGTGATGTATATACAGAGATGTGTGTGTTCTGGCTTCCAATACACGCGGTGATGTATATACAGAGATGTGTGTGTTCTGACTTCCAATACACGCGGTGATGTTTATACAGAGTAGTGCGTGTTCTGGCTTCCAATACACGCGGTGATGTATATACAGAGATGTGTGTGTTCTGGCTTCCAATACACGCGCGCGTGTGTTCCGACACGGTAGTATTGTATGTTCGGTTTTGTGTAAGATGAGGCGAGAATATTTTTTGAGTCAGATTCGTTCGGTTTTGTGTAAGATGAGGCGATAATATTTTTAGAGTCAGATTCGTAAGAGTCCTCACACGTGATTTCCGCGCCCATGCGCCACGCCACGCCACGCGGTAGCGGTGTCATGACATCTCGTTACCGGAAAAACGTACGTACGTTCGTTCGTTTCTCGGCCTCTCCCCATTTGATCCAACTTTGAGACAAAGTAAGATTTGTATTCAGAATCACGCAGGTCACACAATAGTATTCAGAATCCGTCTACAGCTGACACAATGTCTCGCATTCACTACCAACTCTTGAGGGTTTAAGTCATGCAACAACACGTATAGTATTCAGAATACGTTTACCACTGACACAAAGTCTCATATTCACACAACATCTGCAGCATTCTCTGAGACAAAGTGACAAGTCAGAAAAGTCTGAGGGAATAAGCATGCAACACTCGTATAGTATTCAGAAACAGTCTACTGCTGACATAAAGTCTCGCATTCACACAACTAGCAACATCTGCAACTCAGAATCTTATCTGACACTGACAGACACCACGAATCTGTTCGCACAGATTGAACAGATTCTGAATAGTGTTGATTGTACTAGACTTCTTAACTCACCTTATCTTAACTCACCACCAAAGTCTAGACCGAGTACGTTGCCGACAAAACATTAATTCTCCCTTCCCCCTCGATTACCGAACAGACGTTTTCAAATTTTCAATCCGACTACATCAAGTTACGAGCGTTTAACAAACACGTTGAAGTGAACGATATGATCCGATTCAACATAAGCATAAAAAATTTAACTCTCATCAAGTGTGAACTTTACTTACCCGCTCAGACGCGAGACTGTGTGACGCGTCTGGTTATCACGTGGATGATTTTCTCTGCTAGAATCGATCTCAAAGCATTCGTCAACGACAGAACATCGGACACGAACAACTGCATCCTTCGAAACGATCATCCCATTGTCGTTAAAACGATAGAGTGCGTCAACAGGATCATCGAACGACGTCGTAAAACAAATCTATACACACTCAACCGAGAAAATGAAACTAAATTGAACGACAGTCACGAATCGGTTTTGAATAACGATTTGAAAGATATCATTGTGCCGTTGTTCGATGATCTTACGATCCAAAAATGTGGCATCTTAGGCCGAAGGCCTAAGATGCCACAATCTGTCGACATGTTGAACAAAGTCTCACATTCACTCCGTCATACAGAGTCAGACGTTCGCCGAAGGCTTAATATGCCACATGACGACACATTCACACGGTTTAGGAATCTGTAAACATGTAGAACAAAGTCTCACATTCACTCTCCGTCATACTAAGTTAGACAATCAAATGACAGACATCAGTGGAACAAAGTCTCAGACTCTGAAGAACAAATCTCATGACGGAATCTGTCGACGTGTAGAACAAAGTCTCCGATTCACTCCGTTGTACACAGTCAGACGTTCGCCACCAGCCGAAGACCTAAGATGCCACCATGACACGACATGATGTGAGTAAACTAAAACATTCTGTAAATTCTTATTTTTATTTATTACACATAACCATTGCAATGCTTCTTCTTCTTCTTACAAAATCAATCTTGTCAGGAGAGTCCATCCAATGTTTACTTGTTCATGACGGACGGTTTAGGAATCTGTCGACGTGTAGAAGAAAGTCTCCGATTCACTCTGTCGTTCAAAGCCAGACGTTCACCACCAGCCGAAGAAGACCTAAGATGCCACCATGACACGACAGAAGAATAAACTAAAACAATCTGTAAATTCTTATTTTTATTTATTACACATAATCATTGCAATACTTCTTATCTTGTCAGGAGTCTACATTGCAGACAAAGTCACGAATTCACCAACGTCTCAGAATTGGTCTACATTGCAGACAAAGTCACGCATTCACCAACGTCTCAGAATTGGTCTAGATTGCAGACAAAGTCACGCATTCACCAACGTCTCAGAATTGGTCTAGATTGCAAACAAAGTCACGCATTCACCAACGTCTCGTTGCAGATCACGTCTATTCGTGACCACCTAGGGTTAAGAAATAAAATTTCTGTGTGTAATATGATTTGTTTTATTTCACACTATAAAAAAAATTCTGGTGTGTGTATTTGTGTCACTTACACATGTCTGTATTACGTGTGTGGGTATGTGCGTCACACACGGTCGTTCCACGTTGTTGTCCGAGAATTGGAGGTGAGTGTTGTCCGAGCATGACTACACATTTTCACGTACACTGTCTATTACTCTTTTGAATTCGATAACTTAAAAAGTTTATCTCTTGCACTGTCTGTCAATATTCGAGTCCGATGACAAAGCCGAGTATTCTCTGTCGCTCTAGTGCGTCCAACAATGCAACTCCCAACAATGCAATGCAACTCTACACAAGACAAACAAACTCACATTCACTCGAGTTAAGATGTAGTAATTGCTACATGCCCGTCCAATGTATCTCTACATGTTTTGCATAAGTCGAGATGACCTGCACCAATACTATACCTCTTGAATGTGTCACACACTACATAGTTCAGAATCGTATCTTAACTATATTCTATCTTAATCTGTTCGCAGCAACTCTCTAGTTGCCCCGCCTCCTGCGTTGCCTCATGTCATGGCGTCGTCACGGTTACATCACACTGAGAGAGAACAGACAAACAATGATAACTTTTTGGAGAATAGGTCGACGTACGTGACAAAGTCGCACATTCATCAGAGTCGTCAGACATTCATACAAACTCGCATGTTTAGGGCATACTATTCTAAATATACTTGTAACGGTAGGAACACTCTAATCTGGTTCAACACATCAACAAAGAACCGTCGATAAAAACCGTTGTGGACTATCATTCCACATGTCTCGTGAAGAAATCACACAACGGTTGCAAGAACATCAACGTTGCCGCCACAGCAGACAAATCAGACAAGAATTCGTCGGGCCAGTATCTGACGGAGTGTTTTACGACAGGATACGGAATCTATCCATTTTCAATCAGTCTATTTCAACACTACAAAGAAAACCTAAAACTATTACTGAAGTACAAAACGACCATATCCGAGCTCCAGAAGAAAACGTTAAGGTAGGCTGCTGCGTTTGGCGTCAGCGTGTCATTCGCATCTGACATTTCGTAATCTCCGTTACCGTCCCCTCTGTTTGTTCTCAAAAACATTAACCAATTCTGATTGGAAATTTTGTATTTGTCCAACAAGTGTTTCTTAATTCTGTTGTTGTTGTTAAGATGAGGATTAATGGCGTTGAGAAGTTGTTTAATTTATATATTGTTATATTTTATTTTAAGGTTGTAATATCGACTCAACCTATCTTTTTCTACCAAAGAATCGTAAAAGTCTGAATATCGGTTTTGTTAGATTCCAACACGGATTTGACGAGAGATGCTTGAAACAGCGACGGGTGTTGCCCGGAAGACGCTCGACTCTCGGTGCCGCTGCCGCTTTCGTTGACGGTGGCGGCGGTGTTATCGTTGTGTACATACAGACCGTCGATTAACACGAGGTGGGAAGACAGGCGGAAAACGACGCGCTTTCTCTTCACGTTCATGACATTTCGTGGGCAGTACACGATGTCCATAAACTTAGTGTGCGTGTATTATAAATTCAATTTTACTTTTTCAGGAGTTACTATTATAAATTCAATTTTGTTTTTTTCATGCGTCTCAGAATCGGTCGATATATAAGACAAAGTCAACCATTCGTGTGCTTTTCAGGGGGTACTATTATAAATTCATTTGAACTCTTGCCTATGAATATTTGAAGATAAGATGTAGAATAGAGTTAAGATGTAGTAGATGCTTACATTCACTAACAAGCTACGAAGCAGCACACATGCAGCAGCAGCAGCGAGCTACTATGTTTACATGCACTGTCCTTCGGCAACGAGTGTTTTGGGAACAAAAACAATTTCTTGATGTGTCTCGGAAAAGGTAAAGCTTTCCCTATAGCCACACCTGAGACGTTGGTCAATGCGTGACTTTGTCTGCAATGGGTGAATGCGTGACTTTGTCTGCAATGTAGACCAATTCTGAGACGTTGGTGAATGCGTGACTTTGTCTGCAATGTAGACCAATTCTGAGACGTTGATGAATGCGTGACTTTGTCTACAATGTAGACCAATTCTGAGACGTTGGTGAATGCGTGACTTTGTCTGCAATGTAGACCAATTCTGAGACGTTGGTGAATGCGGGACTTTGTCTGCAATGTAGACCAATTCTGAGACTTTGGTGAATGCGTGACTTCGTCTGTAAATGTGAATGCGTGACTTCGTCTGTAATGTAGACCGATTCTGAGACGTTGTTGAATGCGTGACTTCGTCTGTAATGTAGACCAATTCTGAGACGCTGGTGAATGCGTGACTTCGTCTGTAATGTAGACCAATTCTGAGACGTTGGTGAATGCGTGACTTCGTCTGTAATGTGAATGCGTGACTTCGTCTGTAATGTAAACCAATTCTGAGACGTTGGTGAATGCGTGACTTCGTCTGTAATGTAGACCAATTCTGACGTTGGTGAATGCGTGACTTCGTTTGTAATATAGTCCAATTCTGAGACGCTGGTGAATGCGTAACTTTGTCTGCAACGTAGACCGATTCTGAGTGGTTGATTTGATTCGGAGGCGGTGACCGATTCCGTTTGGTAAATGTGTGCGTTTATCTACAGCGGTGACCAATTCCGGTGTGTGTTGATGTTTGAGTTTGTCTCAATGCTGAGTGTTAGGTGAATGCGTGCTTTTGTCTGAGATGTCGCTTGACTTTGTCGGAAACGTATATCCGGAAAGTTGGGTGTGTGACTCTGTCGGAAACGTCCGTCTCGCATTAGCAACATTTGGTCCAGTGCAGTGTGTGAAGCGACAGTGACCATCAGCATTCGGCTTCGGGGTGTTGGTCTGCTCTCCATCGCTCTGCCTGCTGTGGCCTGTGCCTGCGCTGCGTGTTGCTGATCCCTTTCGCTTTCGTATATCTAGGTGAATGCTAGTCTTTTGTTTTAATAATTAACTAATATTGACATATTGCATTACATTTATGTGAATGTGACTTTGAAGGAGACTGATGTGGGACGACAGAAGGAGTTTACTCAAGCTCGCAGTGGGACGACAGAAGGAGTCTACTCAAGCTACTCGCATCGGGGTGTTGGACCCACCTTACTCTCCATACAACAGAAGTCTGAGTCTGCTATCTCTGTGAACAAAGTGTGACTTTGTCTCGACGGCAAGTCGTACACAGGATTGTTATACTCCTACCCTACGGCGGAGTGTACAGAGTACGACGAATGTGTTATTGTTTACAACATCATCTATTCTGCAAATTCTTCGACATTCGGGGACTGCGTTGATAAATCCACTTTTCAAACCTTAGCGCTCGACAACACGATTCAACGGACGCTGTTCATGATGACCAACTCTGCAATTAAACACAGACCAGAAATCTCACTCTTGATTCAGAATATACTCGAATTGATGCACAAGTAAACAGAGCCGTTGGATAGACTCCTGACAAGATAAGAAGAAGCATTGCAATGATTATGTGTAATAAATAAAAATAAGAATTTACAGATTGTTTTAGTTTATTCTTCTGTCGTGTCGTGGCTATAGGGAAAGCTTTACCTTTTCCGAGACACATCAAGAAATTGTTTTTGTTCCCAAAACACTCGTTGCCGAAGGACAACAATGCACTTGTTGCCGAATGAATGCACCGTGTAATGAAATAAAAAAAATTAAGAAAGCAAAATGGTTTTTATTCACACCCAATCTGTAAAACTACACGTCAAGAACTTTTACCTGACAATGCATTACATACACTATTCACACCCAATTGTTTTTATTCCCAATGACAATGCATTGTCTATGACTTGCTTCTTTTTTATTTCCTCGAGTCGATTTTCCAAAGCGTTAAAATTGTTAGTCATCTGATCAACAATGTACGTTCTGGAATCTAAACTGAATGTCCGTGCCTGTTCATACAATTTACTTTGCATTTCTAACACACACGTTTGGATAAACAAATCTCCGATATCGATGAGAGACTGCAACGCGACATCGAACGGAGTGTCGAAGTCACTGGGATATTCACCGATGTTTTTTAACATCGGTTTAAGTAATTCGAGTTCTGTGTTGTTGAAATACTTCTTGTTGATTTGCACTATTTTCCATTTCACGTCATTTTTATACTTAGTTAAAATCGAGGAACAATAATCTTTGAACAGTTCCATGGTTTTCACTCTGTTCAATAGAATTTTCGTTAAGTAGCTTAACATTTTTTTAGACATCAACGACTCAGCATCGGCATTCAATTCAAACGCTGTAACGACAGATTCTAAATCGGACGCAACTACTTGCCAAGTTAATATTTTTGATGATCTTAAATAGCGTTACGCCGAAGACCGTATTTTTATCAACTGTAATTTAGTTTAAAAAGGGGTCTAACTTAGATCGATTCGAATTTATTTTGGATAGAATTTGAGGTGACTCGATAGATACGCCTTGTACGGATACCGTCATGTGCAGCTACATCTTTAATCTGGAAATATTTCGTAAAGAATCCTACCATTCTCCTCCTCTTTTTGTTTTTAAAGTCGACTTTGTAAATCCAAAACACGCACATTTACACACCTGTTCTGCACACAAGACGGAATAAAAAGTAATGTGACCAACCGGTATTGTTGAAGACCTACAAATAAATTAGGAAAAAGCAAGAGAGCCAAACACCCGAAGAGTCACTCTAACACCCGAGGAATCACTCTGCCGTCTGCGACGAATTCTAAATATTTATCTGGTTAAAGTTAATCGACGATGGCAGCTTTGACAATTAGACGAGGCAACAAAAAAGGGCGCCGTCGGAAGACCGAGGGTAAGACAGATGCCACCGGGAAGAAGAGGCGACGCACTAAGCGCCTCAAGCTGAACGATCAGATGATTAAGAAGACGAATAAGAAGAGACTGGGTAAGGCCAGATCAAAACCTTCGACATGCATGAAAAAATCAATCATCAAGCAAATGAAGAAATGTCTCCGTATGAAAGACTGAATGGGAATGTATCGGACAGTAAGAGTAAAATAAAATTATCTTCGGACGACAGGTGATCGACAGTGTCTCGCAAATCGTTCTCTGTGATGCGATGTTCGATTCCATCGAGGATGTTCTTGAATTCCTCTTTGCCTACTTGTCTCGATAACAAGTCTAATATTGAATTGAAAAAATCCAGTGCGTCAAATGAAAATAATCTTTGCCAAGTTAACGCTAAAATACTTTAATATGTGATTATAAACATCAACAACCAAGATAAGAACATTCAGGATGTATTTTACACTACCTTTGCTCACTACACCAGATGTACTAATAACCAATGTAATGCGATCTGCAGTCTGTTCAAACGCATTCTCACACACGTGTACGACAGACACAACTGCCCCATAGCCAAACTGTACAAATACATATTGGAGGAACACATGCGGTCGTGTTTGAATGAAAATTGTCCTAATCTTGCATGTGCTGTGGCGCACAGAGTACGGACCCGTTCCAGAGGAACGTACATAATCGGCGACTTCAAGTTAATCATAATAGTAGATTGCAACAATTACGAAATACGTCGCTTGGACAACAACAATCTCATCGCTTACAAGAGAGCGATTGGTCAGTCATCTTCTCATCACGTCAGTAAAACAGTCTCGTCCGAGGGTCAACTTTAAGTTTGGTGTTGTTGTTGCAAGCTGGAAGAAGAAAGGATGTGACTCACGTGATAAGATGAAATGTCAAGTGTTTATTCTATATGTGTGTGAATGTGTTTATTCTACATGTGTGTGAATGCTGAGATGTGTACTAATTTTTAAGATGTAATTTTTAAGATGTTGAATGTGTATTAAATTTTAAACTTACAGTTGTAAACGAACACTTCCTGTTGAACCTCTTCCTGTTGTATGTAACTTGTTTGTGTGTATTAAAAAGGAACTGTTGTGTGTGAGTGTGTAGTGTATGTAACTTGTGTATGTGTGTGTGATGGAGGTGTTCTGTACAGTATATAAATTGTGTTAACATTAGAAATCAAGTCAACCTAAGACATGTGTGCAGACTCTTATGTTACTCCTATAATAAAAATGGAACTGAAGTTGTGGCTGAAAAAAGTCTCTATGTAATTCGTGTGCGTGTGGACTGAGAATTATGTATGTTATTCGTGTGCGTGTATGTTCTGTAGTAGTGTATGTTTGTTTTACTCCTAAAATAAAAATTGAACTGAAGTTGTGGCTGTTTTTAACATGTAACGATGTTCTTTCATATTTTACCAAAGTATTGAGGGACATGAAATTCGAGTTTGTGTATGAATGAATCTACAGTCCATACAACTAACGCTGTCAGAATTTAATTGGTGAACAAAACCACTTTCTAATAGTTTATCTTTCATCGGAGTTAGACTTGACGGGTAAGTTTGAAAGCTCCTCTCTCTCTCAGCGAGCCGTGTTGTGTCCTGAAAGATCGTAGCGATGCCTGCTTTGTCTAACACTTTCTGGAGTAAGTTCCTGAGCGGGGTTTGATAATCGTAACCGAAAGGTGCGATTAATCGGTCTATTATAGACGTTAAAAGTGTGTGATGGGTTTGACCTTCTTTCAACATCATGATGACGTCGTACAACGCCATTGAAAAATTCAACAAGTAAAATGCAAAGCATGCCTGGTTAGCTCCGTTTTTACGTTCTTTGAATTTTAGAAAAGGTGAAGTATCGTTCTCCTTCAATCCATATCGAGCACTTTGTACTTTGGAAGAGAACAGAAAAGTGAAGAACCGCAAGTTACGAATTTTAAAACAACTTTCACCGTCAGAGATCACAATGACAACATGAATCATCTTTTCAGCACCAGGGTCCGTTAATTCTAGTTCTGTGTGACATTTGCATGGGTCTATCTGCGCGCATGCAATTGTAAGTTAAGACTTCCTCCGAGACCAATGTTTTGGCAAGCGTTCCACAAAGGTCGGAGACTACGAGAAGATATAGGTGTTGTGTCAGCAGGTGACGAATCTACCATACTCTCAAGAAATGTGTCGTGCACCGTACTCTCAAGAAATGTGTAGTCACCGCGCACCGCTTCGCTGCTTCATGGATGCTGCTGTTCCACGTCTGCGTACTCTGGATCTGTTAAAGTGTTTAATTGTGTTGTTGTTTGCTCACACATATTGCATATTGGTCACGGGGTTAGGAAAGAATGTAACTTTTTAACAGTTTAATAAAATTACATGTAACTTGTACAACATGTGCGTAGATGAAGTTTAACAATATAATATGCATAGATGTTTTGTTATTAACTACCCCTGAAACTATGTACGTCACAAGGTAAAGAATGTGTGTGTCAATTAAATGTATTGTTAAATTAAACAATATTTGCATAGATGTTTTGTGTTTCTATTAACCTTTGTCATCTAGCTGATGCAAATCACGAATATGTCTACGGATGTAACACGTTTGGTGTAATTCACAAATAAATCCATGGAGATAACACAGACGGATCTCTAAGTTGTATAACGTCCTGATGCTTTTGGATAAGGTCCTGATTCAATGTTTCGGTCTTTTTCATCTCTTCTTGAAAGTCCTTCAATTCTGTTATCAATTGTGTTGATCTTTCTTTCTCTGCGATCAGATCGTTAATTTCTTGGGTCAGCCGTGCAATCTCTGCTGTTTGGGTTTCGGTATTTTGGTTAGACTCTTAGATATTTTTGCACGACAGTGTGGCTGCCTTTGATGAACCCCCGGCTAGCTGCGATTATCTTTCTGTTTTTGTCTATGTTGTCATACAGATATTTTATTTTCGCCATTTCCTCTTGAGATTTTTCGCTCGACATCCATCGCTTGTACAAATCGTTGACTTCCTTTAACAGCATTATTTCTTTGGTGTTGTAACCGTTGAGATAAGTTATACGATCTCTCGATCCCAAGTCGACGTCTTTCATGATTTGGAAATAATCTATGTCGGTTACTATCTTTCGTGGGTTGTAAGGCGCGTACAGCGTCTGTCCACTGGTGAATCTGGCACCGGGTAGAGGATCGGGCATTTCGCGGGTAATGTTGACGAACCCGTCGCCGATCAATTATTGAATCTGCAAGTAGTCGCGTCCGATTTAGAATCTGTCGTTACAGCGTTTGAATTGAATGCCGATGCTGAGTCGTTGATGTCTAAAAAAATGTTAAGTCATTCTCTGTATCTAATTCGTTATTACGTTGTTGGAGTTGTTCGTATTCATTTTGCATAAGATCGATCTTGTTTTTATTTTCAGATAATTCTGCGTTCAGTCGGTCTTACTCTTGGATTATCTTTCGTATATTTGCATTAACTTCTAAGAATTTCTTAGACGCGAAATCACGGACCACACTCGTGCAGGTCAAAGATTGGTGTTTTAGGTGCTACCTGTAATGTGATTAATAAATCTATAGTGTTATTTTATTTTATTTTTGGAGTGTGAATAAAAGGTTCGTAATAAACATGTGGATGATGTTGAGCACTTACCGTGGCGGCGTTGCGTTGTATACGATGTCGGTATCCTTTCCATGGTTGTATAACGACAACACAGTAATAGCACTTCACTGTCACCAACAAAAAAATACACTCATCATCTCTCGTGATTTTTAACGCGAATTAATAGGTACCCAGAACACGTGATTTAAGGATGTCCAAACAGGTGGACATACAACTATATTTTATTAAACATAGCTTGAAAAATAGCATACAAATTCTATATAAAAGTCTTATTTCCTAACCTACAATATGCTACATAGTCTATCCGAGTAAACAATTTATGTAACGTATATACAGACTAAAAGATCACACTTAGACAATCAAATGACAGACATCAGTGGAACAAAGTCCCAGACTCTGTAGAACAAATCTCATGACGGAATCTGTCGACGTGTAGAAAAAATGTCTCCGATTCACTCCGTTGTACAAAGTCAGACGTTCGCCACCAGCCGAAGACCTAAGATGCCACCATGACACGACATGATGTGAGTAAACTAAAACATTCTGTAAATTCTTATTTTTATTTATTACACATAATCATTGCAATGCTTCTTCTTCTTCTTACAAAAGCAATCTTGTCAGGAGAGTCCATCCAATGTTTACTTGTTCATGACGGACGGTTTACGAATCTGCCTCAATTTGTTTGTTCAACCGTATAATTTCGTCTTCTTGTTTTTTCAGTAATATCGATAAGTCATTACTCTTTTCACTCAGTTGGGTTTCGAGAGCAGTTTTCTCTTGCTGGAGGCGAGTGACATCTTGCTGGAGTCCATCTCTCGTTTGTGTCTCTTGTAGGAGTAGATTTTTATTTTGAGTCAACTCTTGTTTGAATTGATCATTCTCTGTATCTAATTCGTTATTACGTTGTTGGAGTTGTTCGTATTCATTTTGCATAAGATCGATCTTGTTTTTATTTTCAGATAATTCTGCGTTCAGTCGGTCTTTCTCTTGGATTATCTTTCGTATATTTGCATTAACTTCTAAGAATTTCTTATCTACATCTTTGTATATCGTCATTATTTGTTGTACTTTGGCAGATGACTTTTCAATTTCTTTCCTTAATTCAGATTTTTTTTCTTCGTGTTTAGTTTGTTGATTTTGTAATTCATCCATGTGCTTCTTTGTAGAATCGGCTAACTCTTGACTAAATAAACTTATTTCCTACACCGTGTCAGAGTATAACAAGAATTCTGTTCACTCTAGTAATAGTATTCCCTGAAATGTTATCGAGTTCTTTGACAGTTCAGAATTGGTAGCGTTATTCGACAAAGTCTCACATGTAACGGTCCATAATCGGTTGATGTCTTTGACAATTTGACAGTTCAGAATTGGTAGCGTTATTCGACAAAGTCTCACATGTAACGGGTAAAGTCCATAATCGGTTGATGTCTTTGACAAAATGAAAACAGCACTGAAGATCCAATGGCAGAAATGCAAGTCCGCGACTGTCAACCGCGGTGACGACATCCTGAACTTCTGTCAGAACGTGAATAACTTCCTTAAAAGTTTCGATTTGACAAATTATGATTTTCGAGGTCTGATTCTCGACGCGTTGATACGCGAAGATTTCATTCCAGTCCACCGATTCACAGAGACGATTTTTGAGACGACTTTTGAAACTCTAAAGTCCATTAAAATAGATTTTAGTTTTTGTCAACTGCACAACATCCCAGACAACGTCAAAAACAAACGTCAAATGGCAGATATCGAAAGATCGAACTCCTGCATCAAATGCGACATGTCGTTGAACGAAATACACGCCAAGGATTGGCTGACCCGAAACCTGAACGCCGACTATTAAGGGATCGCCTTTACGCCAGTTTCTCAGCTAAAGACCACAATGATAGCACCTCACGTTGTCACTATATCGTCAGACCGTTATTTCTCAAGCGTTGAATTATGTTTCCCATCTCGACAACGATGAAAAAGATTCGGTTGTTTAGTTTGATCTGGTCTGGAATTAACAAATTAAAATAAATAACGAGCGCGTGTAACATATGTTGTTTGACACGCGTGTATTGAACGAAATTGTTCAATACTAACCTGTTCGATGAAGAGAGGATCATTGGTGAACTGCATGAAGTAACAATCTGGATTGTGGTATATGTGTTCTATTAAGGGATCGCCTTTACGCCAGTTTCTCAGCGAAAGACCACAATGATAGCACCTCACGTTGTCACTCACACCTGTAAGAGTAATAATAGACTTAACTTAACGTAATACGGTCAACTCTTGTTTGAATTGATCATTCTCTGTATCTAATTCGTTATTACGTTGTTGGAGTTGTTCGTATTCATTTTGCATAAGATCGACCTTGTTTTTATTTTCAGATAATTCTGCGTTCAGTCGGTCTTTCTCTTGGATTATCTTTCGTATATTTGCATTAACTTCTAAGAATTTCTTATCTACATCTTTGTATATCGTCATTATTTGTTGTACTTTGGCAGATGACTTTTCAATTTCTTTCCTTAATTCAGATTTTTCTTCTTCGTGTTTAGTTTGTTGATTTTGTGTAAAACTTAACGACAATGACTTATTTTATTTCAGCTTAACAAAATATAAATTAACAGTATTGACACTCGCCTAGCTTAACATACAATAATAAGGTACAAGAACACACTGTTAAATGAAATTATCTTCAAGAATGTAGATAAAGTCGTATTACGACAAACCGCCAAAGACTTTCAGCCATCTTCAATACTCAATAGGATAAGATTTGTAGTTTAGCGATCTGCAAAGATCTTAATATATGTCTTCTGTGAGGACGTATATTTATGTAATATTTACATAAAAAAACAAAACAAAATTTACATTGTTTTATTTTTAACAAACGTACATTACATTATTCAACAAATGTACATTACATAGTGTGGAAGAAGAAAGGATGTGACTCACGTGATTAGATGAAATGTCAAGTGTTTATTCTACATGTGTGTAAATGTGTTTATTCTACATGTGTGTGAATGCTGAGATGTGTACTAATTTTTAAGATGTAATTTTTAAGATGTTGAATGTGTACTAAATTTTAAACTTACAGTTGTAAACGAACTCTTCCTGTTGAACCTCTTCCTGTTGTATGTAACTTGTGTGTTTGTATTAAAATCAATAAGAGTACAACTCTTATGTGGTAGCGGACAAGAGTTCTGTTGACAATTGAGACAAAGTCGCACATTCACTAGCAGCAGTCAAATATATGCAATTCGTCTTGTTAAACCTCACAGCCACAGTCTTCAGCTGCACGGCAGCAGTGTTCATCATCCGAAGGTCTCGGAACACAAATCGAATCGTTAATGGTCAAACTAAACGAACATTCGACTGCGATTAATCAAGTTAAAGAGTTTTACGAAGCCGAATTCAATAATCAACAACTGGAATTAAAAAAAAAAAATGCAAGAGTTCAATGATTTGGTCAACCGAATATTAACAGAGAAAAATAACGAGACATCCATGATTTTCAACGAAGCGGTAGAAAAACTAAATGAAATAAAAAAGAGAGTTAATCTTCTTCGGTCCGACGAGTCAATATTCGAGTGGCGTTGAGTTAATCTTCTTCGGTCCGACGAGTCAATATTCTTCGAATGTTTTTTAGTGTAGTTGATTCTTTTACGTTTTGCTTTGTTGTTGCTACTAGTACTACTGATAATAACGCTGCCGCTGCTAGTGGTGCCACCATCATTAAAACTGTCGGTGTCACTGCTGGTGCTACTACTACTGCACATCTGGATGACGGACACGAACACAACGAACATTTCGTAACAGGTTCCCTACAGGCCATACAGCTCAACGATAACGGAAAGACGAAACATGTTTGACTCTTCGCTCTTAACATTGCTCTACAAATTCGAAGAGTCTATTCAACAATGCAACTCTCTTGGACGTGTGAAAACAGATTCTGATTAGGAGATGTAGTTGAATAGAAAGTTGAGATTCTGAATAGAGAGTACATCACGCTAGACTTTGTTATACTAGACTTTGTCATCTGCGTGCGCAAGAGTTCACAATCCGTCTAACACCGACGCAAAGTCACACATTAACACAACTGTAACATCTGTAATGCTTGAGTCCAGCAATGCAACTCTCTATTGCATTGCTGAAGTCTAGCGTGATGTAATCTCTATTCAGAATCTGTTGGTGTGTCACCTCAGAGCAGGTTGCACGTTGGACGGTGCGTCTAGACTCTAGACCAACAATGCAACTCTCTAGTTGCTCGTAATGCTTGTAAGATTTTGTACACTCCGTAGGCAAGAGTTCACAATCCGTCTAAACACAACTGTAACATCTGCTTTGTCATGTGAATCGACTTTCCAATCTAGACCAACAATACAATTCTCTAGTTCTTAATGCTTGAGTCCAACAATGCAACGAAATGCCCGATCCTCTACCCGGTGCCAGATTCACCAGTGGACAGACGCTGTACGTACCTTACAACCCACGAAAGATAGTAACCGACATAGATTATTTCCAAATCATGAAAGACGTCGACTTAGAATCGAGAGATCGTATAACTTATCTCAACGGTTACAACACCAAAGAAATAATGCTGTTAAAGGAAGTCAACGATAAGGACGAGAAGATCTCACATTCACTGGGCAACTTACTCTTCAAACAGATTCTGCTAGAACAGATTCTGAATAGAGTTGTCATCGTCACGTTAGACTTTGTCATGTGAGTCTGTACACTCCGATGTTAGGTAGGCAAGAGTTCTTCAACAAAGAAGAAGTCTTAACTTACATTTGCATGCGCGAAGAGAGACCCATGCAAATGTCACACACAACTAGAGAGTTGCTGCGAACAGATTCAGATAGAATATAGTTAAGATACGATTCTGAACTCTGTAGTGTGTGACACATTCAAGAGGTATAGTATTGGTGCAGGTCATCTCGACTTATGCAAAACATGTAGAGATACATTGGACGGGCATGTAGCAATTACTACATCTTAACTCGAGTGAATGTGAGTTTGTTTGTCTTGTGTAGAGCTGCATTGCATTGTTGGGAGTTGCATTGTTGCGAGCTACTATGCTTACATGTACTAACAAACCACGAAGCAGCAAACATGCAGCAGCAGCAGCGAGCTACTAAAGCTACGAAGCAGCACACATGCAGCAGCAGCTATGCTTACATTCATTAACAAGCTACGAAGCAGCACACATGCAGCAGCAGCAGCGAGCTACTATGCTTACATGCACTAACAAGCTACGAAGCAGCACACATGCAGCAGCAGCAAGCCAACTTACATGCAGCAGCAGCAGCAGCAAGCTAAACGCACTAACAAGCTACAAAGCACATGCTTACATGCAGCAGCAGCAGCAAGCCAACTTACATGCAGCAGCAGAATGTGAGACTTTGTGTCAGTGGTAAACGTATTCTGAATACTATACGTGTTGTTGCATGACTTAAACCCTCAAGAGTTGCAGATGGTGGTGAATGCGAGACTTTGTGTCAGCTGTAGACGGATTCTGAATACTATTGTGTGACCTGCGTGATTCTGAATACAAATCTTACTTTGTCTCAGAGTTGGATCAAATGCGTTGCAGATGTTGCTAGTTGTGTGAATGCGAGACTTTATGTCAGCAGTAGACTGATTCTGAATACTATACGAGTGTTGCATGCTTATTCCCTCAGACTTTTCTGACTTGTCACTTTGTCTCAGAGAATGCTGCAGATGTTGTGTGAATATGAGACTTTGTGTCAGTGGTAAACGTATTCTGAATACTATAAAGTTAAAGAGTTTTACGAAGCCGAATTCAATAATCAACAACTGGAATTTAAAAAAAAAAGCAAGAATTCAATGATTTGGTCAACCGAATATTAACAGAGAAAAATAACGAGACATCCAAGATTTTCAACGAAGCGGTAGAAAAACTAAATGAAATAAAAAAGAATGCGGATGGACCGTATTTTTATCAACTGTCATTTAGTTTAAAAAGGGGTCTAACTTAGATCGATCCGAGTTAATTTTGGATAGAATTTGAGGTGACTCGATAGATACGCCTTGTACGGATCGACAGAAGAATAAACTAAAAGAATCTGTAAATTCTTATTTTTATTTATTACACATAATCATTGCAATGCTTCTTCTTATCTTGTCAGGAGTCCATCCAACGGCTCTGTTTACTTGTGCATCAATTCGAGTATATTCTGAGACGTTGGTGAATGCGTGACTTCGTCTGTAATGTGAATGCGTGACTTCGTCTGTAATGTAAACCAATTCTGAGACGTTTTTGAATGCGTGACCTCGTCTGTAATGTAGACCAATTCTGAGACGTTGGTGAATGCGTGACTTCGTCTGTAATGTGAATGCGTGACTTCGTCTGTAATGTAAACCAATTCTGAGACGTTGGTGAATGCGTGACTTCGTCTGTAATGTAGACCAATTCTGACGTTGGTGAATGCGTGACTTCGTTAATGTGTGACTTTGTCTGCAATATAGACCAATTCGGAGACGTTGGTGAATTCAATTCTGAGACGTTGGTGAATGCGTGACTTTGTCTGCAATCTAGACCAATTCTGAGACGTTGGTGAATGCGTGACTTTGTCTGCAATGTCGTTTTGGTCGTTGTCAGTGGGCTCG
Organism: Eriocheir sinensis; assembly: GCF_024679095.1. Classification (NCBI taxonomy): domain Eukaryota; kingdom Metazoa; phylum Arthropoda; class Malacostraca; order Decapoda; family Varunidae; genus Eriocheir; species Eriocheir sinensis. The sequence goes on along the minus strand of NW_026111581.1, from coordinate 174,698 downwards.
TCTAGCTCTCTGTTTTGGTCGTCGTCGTTCGTGTTGAAGGTGGAGTCTACTGTGTCAACGGACGTCAATAAAACGCTGCAAGATTTGACAAATGCTGTCAGGACAATTATTAATATCGTGTACGACAGTATTAATGTTGAAGTATTACTGTCCGACTTACTAAAGTACAATCCCGATCAGGATACAATGATCTTGATAGAGCAGTTGCGTACACAGCTGCGATCTGCATTCGATTCAGATGAAACCAAAATTAACATTATAAGATCATACAACGTGCTGAAGCAAATATACGATTCTTTGGTAGAAAAAGCAATCGCCTGCGCTTGAAGTAGGTTATCAACTCAACTTTTATGTTTCTCTTTCTACTGCTGTCCGTGATGAGTTCTTCGAATTTCTTCATGAGTGCCAAGCACCTACAAGAAGTTAGTGACATTTATGCTGTGGAAATAACGACAACCCTCTCCGATTCCAGTTCGGAAAACTTTGAGAAGTCCGCAGAATCTTTGGTGTCGACGACGTTAGAGATGTGTTGTGTGTACGATTTGCAAATAGTGTCCTGCATGTTGTAAGCAAAGCTGTGCAAGGTCTTAGCGTTGTCCTCTTCGATTATGTCCCTTAATCCGCTCAAGGTAGGTTTGACTGCAGCGACGACCCGATGTTTGTTTTCGCGTGTCGTGATGTCCAGAGGGTTGCTATAATCCGAACTCAATTTAGAATCGATAGTCTTGGCTATCTCGCTGCTTTCAAAAACTTTATTGGATCTGTCGTAATCGTCGTTGTTGTTTTTGTTGTCGTCGTCATCGTCATCATCGTCTTCGCTAATCGTTAGCTTAGGGTCTGTCGTTATGACAATGAAGTTGGGAATGGCGTCAATGATTTCTGGACCGTTGGTCATACAAACACAGATCAGTCCGTCGTGCATCACTTTTACGTCTACGACGCGTGCGAAATCTTTGATGTCGTTCATCTCAGGCTCGCTCAAGCGATCTCTGTCCAAGTCTCGGTAAGCCACGGGTTCAGAGGCCAGAGTGTCTCTGTAGATAGCGTACCTCTTAACGTTGTCTCCAGTGTACTCCTCGACTGCAAAATTGACATGGTCTATCACCAACGAGTCGTTCTGAAGGGATACTTGAATACCAGTCAGGTAAACTCCAAATTTGTTGACCAGAGGATAAGTGTTGTCGATTATGTTCTTGCTTTCGTTTTCTCCGCTGCTGAGCAGACAAGCTCAGCAGCAGTGTGTCCAATCTGACACACGCACAAGCCTTGCTCGTCTCGTCGCCGCGGTGAACGAAAACCGTTTCGGGTAGGTAGGTACAACTGTTAACGATCCTCAATAGAATGTTCTGTCTCAGGTTGATCAGAATATTCTCTCGTTCCGATGAAAAAGACTCTAACTGACCGACGATAGACTCTAATTCGAGGTTGAGTGCTTCTAGGCTGGCTTCTATAACGTTCGCAGAAGGTGATGAGGAGTGCGACGAACCGTTCGTAAAACAATTCGAAGCAATGTCGCGACATTTATTACTGGTCGTCTTGATATTTTGAAATGTCTTTTGGCGTTTCTCGATTGCCCCTTTGTGAGTCTCATTGACATTCGAACACGTGGATTGAACGTGTTGCCAAAGCAACGACAGTTCGTGGTTGATGTTTGCCACAATTTCCGTGGCGGTGATGGCCGATTCTTCGTGGGAGGAGGGATTGACACCCGTGCTAGCATCCTCCTCCATGTCGTCGTGAGCGGAAGGCAGGTCCGATCGATGTTCAAAACTTTGGAGACTTTGTTCTACACGTCGACAGATTCCGTCATGAGATTTGTTCTACAGAGTCTGAGACTTTGTTCCACTGATGTCTGTCATTTGATTGTCTAACTTAGTATGACGGAGAGTGAATGTGAGACTTTGTTCTACATGTTTACAGATTCCTAAACCGTGTGAATGTGCCGTCATGTGGCATATTAAGCCTTCGGCGAACGTCTGACTCTGTATGACGGAGTGAATGTGAGACTTTGTTCAACATGTCGACAGATTGTGGCATCTTAGGCCTTCGGCTGGTTGCGAACGTCTGACCGACGGAGTGAATGTGAGACTACGTGCTGCACAGCGACAGATTCTCACACACATCCATGACCGAGTTGACAAATGAAGTCAAATTGTACTGGTGAAAAATAAACAATAAATACAGACTTAACATTTTATTTTACTCTTACTGTCCGATACATTCCCATTCAGTCTTTCATACGGAGACATTTCTTCATTTGCTTGATGATTGATTTTTTCATGCATGTCGAAGGTTTTAATCTGGCCTTGAATGGTGCTGCAGATGCATTGCAGATGTTGTTAGTTGTGTGAATGCAATAGTTTGTGTCAGCGGTAGACGGATTCCAAGTGTGTGTGTGTAAGTTAACTCAAATGTTGCTAATGTGAGACTTTGCGTCAGCGACAGACGGATTCTTTAACTCTTTCCTATGTGTGTGTGTTTTAAGCGTTTTTTTTTAAATTCTCTAGCGATGTGTTCTTCTGTGCAATCTTAAAATCATTATCCTTTATAGTTTTTTCACATATACTTAATTTATTTGTCTTTTCACTTAATTCGGTGCTAAGGCTTGTTACTTGTGTTTCTAATTCAGTTACTTTGTTACCTTCAGTGAATAATGTGGTTTTTAAGAGTTCGTTGCTCTTTTTGTACTCGGCTTCACAGGAATCGTATTTTTGATAATTTATCAAATTTTCATCGTTCAATGTTTTAATCTCGACGTCTTTGTTAATAATGCTTTCCTGATATGTTTGGATCTCGACGTCTTTGTTATTAATACTTTCCTCCAATAATGTTATTTTTTGGGTTGCATTTTCTTTATCTACGGTCAGATCGGTAGTTTGTTGGTTCATCTGTGCAATTCGTTGATTTATAGACATTTCATTAATTGTCACGTTTTCAAGAATTTGCTTGTTCAACTGGGTTATTTCGAGTTCTTTGACACTGAGCGTTTCCTGATTCGGGCATTGTGCATCTAGACCAACAATGCAACTCTCTAGTTGCTCTTAATGCTTGTAAGATTTTGTACACTCCGCTGTTAGGTAGGCAAGAGTTCACAATCCGTCTAACGCCGACGCAAAGTCACATATTAACACAAGTCCTTCCGTTAACAATGCAATTGCCGCTGCCACCAACACTGTTGTTTCCGGTGATCAAGCCTTTCAGACGTTATCAGACGAATCCGTTCAGATTTTATCAAACGTATCAAACGAATCCGTTCAGATTTTATCAAACGAAACCATTCAGAGTTTATCAGACGAAGAATGGTTCAGCAAGATTGAAAACATAGATCAGGAAAACATCGGTTTGTGAACGAAACACTGGTTAAGTTCTCGGAACAAGTGCTTGGCGATGAAGACTCTTTGAGAGCTAAGATCACCGACATACTAAAAAGTTAACATACGCGACACCGTATTGAATCATCTGAGAAACATCGTCTCGGATGTCAACGACGATACTATATTTGATTTGACCGCCCATGTTAAACAATTAATCGACGAACATCAACTGCTCAGTAGAAGTAGTATAAACACATTTGTTATCGACGAATCCAATTCGAAGAACAAAGTACTTCACAAACAAAACAGGTTCTGCATATTGAAATTTTATTTCGACGATGAAACGCTAACGTCCTATACCGACACGACTTTTACGTCAACAACACGGAGCGTTTCAGATTAAATTAATCGATACTCCTTTTTCGGAAAGCAACATAGTGCCTTCTGTGTTTTTGTACGCTTGGATAGACAAAGTTTCTGTTGTTGCCAACAACGATGTGATCAATTTTAAAATTCGGTTCAAAAACACAGAAAACTTTAAAGTGTACATCTCTTTGTTTTCGGCACGTAACGATAAAAAAAACCTCCAATAAAAAAAATCTCAATTGTCCTTTTTGTTTTAATCAGTCATACAAGGATACTATCGGTTATAAATTAAAATGACAATATGATTCTTAGGATAAAGAACACTATAGAACTAAATTATGTTTGGTTTAATCCTGTTTTTTACTTTAATCGTTGTCGAGACTTTGTCGAATAACGCTACCGATTCTGAACTCAAAATCAGACGACCTGTACGACAAGGTCTCATTCACCCAACAGATTCTGACCAACAGATTCTGAACTCAATGTTTGAAGGGGTTACTATTGTAAACTCAATTATTATTTTTCATCTGAACTCAAAATCAGACGACCTGTACGACAAGGTCTCACATTCACCCCAACAGATTCTGACCAACAGATTCTGAACTCAATGTTTGAAGTGAATGCTAGTCTTTTGTCTTAATAATTAACTAATATTGACATATTGCATTACAGTTATGTGAATGCGAGATTTTGTGTCAGCTGTAGACGGATTCTGAATACTATTGTGTGAACATCAGGGTTAATAAAATGTTTATATCCTACATCATATTTATTATTTTCAACAACCTACATCACTCTTGAAATCGGTGCAGCGAGTTATTCTTGCACCGAGACGCGAAATCACGGACCCCACTCGTGCAGGTCAAAGATTGGTGTTTTAGGTGCTACCTGTAATGTGATTAATAAATCTATAGTGTTACTTTTATTTATTTTTGGAGTGTGAATAAAAGGTTCGTTAGAAGTACATGTTTTATTTTAGACACTGACTTAAAGTTTCAATTCGGCCAACACGGCTTGTAGGTGTGCACCGTAGCCTTCGATGTCGTCGTACAAGAACCTGGCGAACACGGACGAGAACGGAATGGCAGCAGTGAAGATATTTTCGTACATAGTTTCTTTGATGGAGTTAAGAGTACGACAACGATTAAAGTAAAAAACAGGATTAAACCAAACATAATTTAGTTCTATAGTGTTCTTTATCCTTGGAATCATATTATCATTTTAATTTATAACCGATAGTATCCTTGTGTGACTGATTAAAACAAAAAGGACAATTGAGATTATTTTTATTGGAGGTTTTAAACAAATAAAATAAAAAGAATTAAATAGGACTGACTTTGTTTTACTTAGGAATGAATTTGTTTTAATGGTTGACGATTTACATTGCAAAGGTAAACAATAAATTCAAGTCATTGGTTTAAGGTTGTTAAACGACGATAAATGTCGTAGGCTCGTTGAGTGACTCTTTTCTGCATTAAAATTACAATACTTACAGCGTTCTCTCGCTTGCAGAGAGATACTGGCAGGAGTGTGTGTTGTATCAGTGGACACGGCTTTCACCAGCCGCGTACGATCATCGGACTGGTCAATGTCATTTCTTTCATAAGTTAATACGCCCGACTACGAGCGGTTAAATATTACGTTAATCATGAGTGCATATCTTTTAACTTTGTCTCTGGTGACATAACATTTACAACAATCCTGACTGTCTGCTGCAACCCCACTGATGAAGTTGGCTCGTGTTCTACTAGTGTCGAAAAGTGACCTGAGGTCACCTCTACTCGCGCACACCAGAGCTGTAGACGCGCTGGGGAGATGATGTATATGAACCACCACAAATCTTTTCTTGGAAGCTGGGAAGTATACCGCAAAACTCAGAAATCTGCAATTTGACATTTACTGGAGAACCTGCATGACGATATTAGGAGAATGTCGACCTCTAATCAAGGCGATTTAGGTAAAGTAAAATAATGGGGTCGAGCTTGAAGAAGCGTCACGTAGTAATTGTCTTTATTGTTACGGTTCTTCAGTGCAGAAAAAAAATCTAAAGAAAATAAAACTCAACAGCAGTTAAAATGTTATTACCCCAGCTACAAGAAAGAAGATACGGGGACGACGCGACGCAACAGCATTCTAAATACCTTTACGTTGTTAAACTTCGTATTTCGCCTGTATCGCGGATAAGCGACATCAAATCGTCATTATCGTCCTCGTCGTCCGAAGGTCGGATAAGAAAGGTTTCGTTGCTCTCGCGGTTAAGTGTCGTTCTTCTAATTTTCAGAGGATCGTTGATAAAGAGGTAGTAGGATCCACTTTCATCTTTCTGCTCTCAGATCATGCTCTGACAGTGGATCTTCGCTCAGGTAGACTGTATTTGTTTTCAACTTAAATCTTGCTTTTTATTTATTTCATCGAAGTCGATTTCGCCAAATCTGTCAAATCAATAGTACTCTCTGAAGAACTGTGGTGGTGTTATTTTCAACTTCTCTATGTCGACTTGCTTCTTTTTTTCCTCGAGTCGATTTTCCAAAGCGTTAGGTGTTAGCCATCTGATCAACAATGTACGTCAGCATTTCACTAGCAGCAGTCCAAGTACGTCGGCACATTTTCGGCACTAAAAAATGGCACTTGGTTCAAAATCTGCAATTTGACATTACTGGAGAGAGACCTACTGCTGACGATATTAAGAATGACAGTACTAAAAGAATTTAAAAAAACGGAAAAGCGTGTATATCAACGGCAGGGATTGACATTTCGAACAACTGCCTAATAACTCTGAAGATAAAGACACGTACCTTTTTCTCGATATTCGATTCAATTCAACACTATGATGAACAATAATTTTATATGGAGTATGTCTAAGGCAGAAATGTCTATAGAGTCTGAAAATTACATATTGGCGTTCCCCAAAAAAAACATTGAATCAAATCAACAAAGGAAGACAAAAGAATCGGTCGGTCTGTCTCGAAAGTTTAATACGGTTCGTAAATAACGAATACCCTGTGTTTAATTGCAGAGTTGGTCATCATGAACAGCGTCGTTGAATCGCGTTGTTGAGCTAAGGTTTGAAAAGTGGATTTATCAACGCGGTCCCCGAATGTCGAAGAATTTGCCAGAATAGATGATGTTATAAACAATCTTAGCGAAAATGTACGCTGCGCAGTCAGAGCGTATATATCGCTTGGCTCGAACCTCCGGAGAATGAACTACGTTAAAATAAAAAGAATCTATGTTCTGAAATTTGGCCTCGAGGCAACAAACCTCCGAGGATGACCAATTTTGGCTGAAGACCATTTTCCAGTCGAAAGAAAAAGCTGTTTAAGAAGTGAAGTATATAGTTAGACCGTTATTTCTCAAGCGTTGAATTATGTTTCCCATCTCGACAACGATGAAAAGATTCAGTTGTTTAGTTTGATCTGGTCGAAGGACTGGCACGTTTCTAAATCTTCTTCGCTACTTACTCTCTTGTCATTGCATCTTCATCTTTGCAGACAAAGTCACGCATTCACCAACGTCTCAGAAATGGTCTAGATTGCAGACAAAGTCACGCATTCACCAACGTCTCAAATTAGATTCACCAACGTCTCGGGTGGTCCTATATTGCGAACAAAGTCACACATTCACCAATGTCGCAGAAGCAGTCTACATTGCGCATTCACCAACATCTCAAATTGGTCTATGTTGCAGACAAAGTCACGCATTCACCAACGTCTCAGAATTGGTCTACATTGCAGACAAAGTCACGCATTCACCAATGTCTCAGAATCGGTCTACATTGAACAAAGTCACATTCACCAATGAAATTTGTCGCTAAATTTGAAATATCAGACCCAGTCTTTCTTGTATGTTGGGTCCGCTTACTGCGGTGCTATAAGAGCGTTTTGCTAATTTTAATTTCGCAGATTAAGATTTATGTTCTATATCCACGATATTCAAGTAAATATAGATTAGTTTAAAAAAAATAAATGTATGTGATTTTGATTTTTACGCAGTCTTCTATTAACGTATCCATGAAACAAAGATGACTAACCAGAAACAAAGATGACTATATTAAACGGATTTATATACAAATGATGAATATACAATTATTTAAAATACTGAATTTAATATATTCTACATGTTTACAGATTCCTAAACCGTGTGAATGTGCCGTCATGTGGCATATTAAGCCTTCGGCGAACGTCCAGATTCTGAACTCATTGTTTAAAGGGGTTACTATTGTAAACTCAATTATTATTTTTCAGGGAGTGCTATCATAAAGTCAATGTATGGGGTTACTATTATAAATTCAATGGTGAGTTGGGATAATATCATAAAATCAATTTGTGATTGTTCACTGTAGACTCTGACCAACAGATTCTGAACTCATGTTTGAAGGGGTTACTATTGTAAATTCAATTGTGATTTTTCAGGGGGTACTATCCCGTTCCGGACAATGTCAGACATTCGCTAATCTGGACCCAGTCCACATGAACAGAAATACGCAACCAGTACCTGCTCCCCCTGCTGTGTCAGGACCCCCGTGCAAATGTGGGTTTTTGACCAAGCCAGTGATCCGTAAACCGATCAACAAGTCTAAAATTGAATTGAAAAAATCCAGTGCGTCAAATGAAAATAATCTTTGCCAAGTTAACGCTAAAATACTTTACTATGTGATTCTAAACATCAACAACCAAGATAAGAACATTCAGGGTGTATTTTACACTACCTTTGCTCACTGCTGTTTGGGTTTCGGTATTTTGGTTAGACTCAGATATTTTTCCTGTTTTCATTAATTTGGTCTTTTAACCGGTTGATTTCGGAATCTTTGTCAATCACGGTTTTCGCAATCTTATTCAATTCTTCGATAGAGCTTGATAACGTCAGGTTAGTTACTTGCAATGCATTTGCACGTGCGGTTTCAGCTGTTAGTATTTCCTGGGAGGATTTATTCTCTGTGGTCATATCCTCAATTTGTTTGTTCAACCGTATAATTTCGTCTTCTTGTTTTCAGTAATATCGATAAGTCATTACTCTTTTCACTCAGTTGGGTTTCGAGAGAGGTTTTCTCTTGCTGGAGGCGAGTAACATCTTGCTGGAGTCCATCTCTCGTTTGTGTCTCTTGTAGGAGTAGAGTTTTATTTTGAGTCAACTCTTGTTTGAATTGATCATTCTCTGTATCTAATTCGTTATTACGTTGTTGGAGTTGTTCATATTCATTTTGCATAAGATCGATCTTGTTTTTATTTTCAGATAATTCTGCGTTCAGTCGGTCTTTCTCTTGGATTATCTTTCGTATATTTGCATTAACTTCTAAAATTTCTTAACTACATCTTTGTATATCGTCATTATTTGTTGTACTTTGGCAGATGACTTTTCAATTTCTTATTCAGATTTTCTTCTTCGTGTTTAGTTTGTTGATATTATAATTCATCCATGTGCTTCTTTGTAGAATCGGTTAACTCTTGACTAAATAAACTTATTTCACTAATTTTAGCGTCTAACTCACTTTGGCACTTATCCAGTTTTTGTTTACAGGATTCTAATGCTTCATCGTTCTTATCAAACTGGCAGGACCGCTCGAAGGTACAACAAATCAGACTCTCTATCTCTACATGTCACACATGTCCAACACTAGAGGGTTGCAAATTGGACAACTTACTCTTCAGACAGATTCGGATACTGAATAGAGTTGTCATCGTCACGTTAGCTTTGTCATGTGAATCGACGTTCCTCAACTCTCTCCTCATCAACGACTCAGCATCGGCATTCAATTCAAACGCTGTAACGACAGATCCTAAATCGGACGCGACTACGCAGATTCAATAATTGATCGGCGACAGGTTCGTCAACATTACCCGTGTTAGGAAATATAGGTTGGAATAATGCGATCAATTTCTGAACAGCTTCTGTAGACGTGTCATTCGCATCTGACATTTCGTAATCTCGTTACCTCCCTCTGTTTGTTCTCAAAACATTAACCAATTCTGATTGGAAATTTTGTATTTGTCCAACAAGTGTTTCTTAATTCTGTTGTTGTTGTTAGATGAGGATTAATGGCGTTGAGAAGTTGCTAAATTTTTATATTGTTATATTTTTTTAGTCTAGTTTTCAAATCTGTAAAATTAATAGTACTCTCTGTAGACTGTGTTGTTTTCAACTCGTCTTGCATTTTGTTTATTTCATCGAGTCGATTTCGCAAATCTGTCAAATCGATAGTACTCTCTGAAGACTATGGTGGTGATTTTCAGCTTCTCTATGTCGACTTGCTTCTTTTATTTCCTCAGTCGATTTTCCAAAGCGTTAAAATTGTTAGTCATCTGATCAACAATGTACGTTCTGGAATCTAAACTGAATGTCCGTGCCTGTTCATACAATTTACTTTTGCATTTCTAACACACGTTTGGATAAACAAATCTCCGATATCGATGAGAGACTGCAACGCGACATCGAACGGAGTGTCGAAGTCACTGGGATATTCACCGATGTTTTTTAACATCGGTTTAAGTAATTCGAGTTCTGTGTTGTTGAAATACTTCTTGTTGATTTGCACTATTTTCCAATTCACGTCATTTTTATACTTAGTCAAAATCGAGGAACAATAATCTTTGAACAGTTCCATGGTTTTCACTCTGTTCAATAGACGTCGTTCTGTTAGTGGCCATACTCGGGTAGCGTGCTCATATTCTTGAGGATATATTTTAATTCCCGAGCGACTCAAACAACACTCTCGATTTTAAACGGTAAAAATGTCGTTTAAACCGCACCAGATGTCGTTAACAACTATTTCGGAATCTGCCGACAAGACAAAATCGGTCAGAGACGACGAGATGATGGACTGTTCCGTACCCCCGCTGAATGCCAATCTCCTGACCGTTGAAGTCGCGTCGATCGCCTCCAAAATCGCGAGCGAGGCTCTAGAATTTTTTGAAAGCTATCCTTCGTTGAACGTTCGTTTTGAGTTGAACGATTTCAGTCTCGTGATCTCGCTGCATTCGCGTAATTTGTACTTTCTGAAAGGCGATCTCACGTTTCAACTGTAAAATAGTCTGATTGCATTTCAATAGTTTTTCTTTGTCGGTCATTGTTTTCTGAGACTTGTACTTTTTCTTGGGATGTTTCTTATAACTGGCCACCAATTCATTTCCTTGTTCGATTTCCCGTATGTTCGTGTGATGGCAATTCAAACAATTGATGAGAGCCACATGACAAATGAAGTCAAATTGTACTGGTGAAAATAAACAATAAATACGGACTTAACATTTTATTTTACTCTTACTGTCCGATACATTCCCATTCAGTCTTTCATATGGAGACATTTCTTCATTTGCTTGATGATTGATTTTCATGCATGTCGAAAGTTTTGATCTGGCCTTACCCAGTCTCTTCTTATTCGTCTTCTTAATCATCTGATCGTTCAGCTTGAGGCGCTTAGTGCGTCGCCTCTTCTTCCAGTGGCATCTGTCTTACCCTCGGTCTTCCGACGTGTAATGAAAAAAAAATTAAGAAAGCAAAATGGTTTTATTCACACCCAATCTGTAAAACTACACGTCAATAACTTTTACCTGACAATGCATTACATACACTATTCACACCCAATTGTTTTATTCCCAATGACAATGCATTGACCATTTTAATACACACACAAGTTACATACAACAGGAAGAGGTTCAACAGGAAGAGTTCGTTTACAACTGTAAGTTTGAAATTTAGTACATTCAACATCTTAAAAATTACATCTTAAAATTAGTACACATCTCAGCATTCACACATGTAGAATAAACACATTCACACACATGTAGAATAAACACTTGACATTTCATCTTATCACGTGAGTCACATCCTTTCTTCTTCCAGCTTGCAACAACAACACACATGAGGCACTTGCTAAATTTTATATCGTCTGTTAAATTATTAGCGTAAGTTCTAAACTTACGAAATACATTGTGCATCAGATTAATATTTTTCAAATCGTACTCGAACACAGTGTAGATCAATTTCAAAAATTTAGATTTGGTCACACTGTTATTGATGTTGTTATACAATGTGTGTTCGAGTCCCGTATTGAAATCTACAAGATACTCCTTCATGGCGTCGTCACTGTAATACCTTATCGTGTCTGGAATAGATACCGATTTTACAAGTTTGAATGACGTTATATCGACCGTGAAGGGATATATTTTATTTGAACGATCGTCTGGTACACTAAATTATCGAGTATCGATGGAAGATTTGTTTTAGTTTTCGTTAAAACTTGTGATGTTACAACTGACGTTTACAGAATTGTTTGCACGTGATCATGTACGATCACTTGCTGGCCGCGAACAGCATCAGGTCCCACCTGCACGTGGCGGCGAATGCTCTGCAACTTCCTTAAAAACGATTACGTCGAAATGTTTTTGAACTCGAGTCTCATGCAACGCGATCTCTTCGTGTCGTTCGTTTTGATCAACATTCTCTTCAGACATATTTCTAAAGACGATAAAATTATCTCTCTAAATGACGCAGACAAGAAAAATATGTTTAACTGACAAGATAAGAAGAAGCACTGCAATGATTATGTGTAATAAATAAAAATAAGAATTTACAGATTGTTTTAGTTTATTCTTCTGTCGTGTCATGGTAGCATCTTAGGTCTTCTTCGGCTGGTGGTGAACGTCTGGCTTTGAACGACAGAGTAAATCGGAGACTTTGTTCTACACGTCGACAGATTCCTAAACCGTCCGTCATGAACAAGTAAACATTGGATGGACTCTCCTGACAAGATTGATTTTGTAAGAAAAAGAAGAAGCATTGCAATGATTATGTGTAATAAATAAAAATAAGAATTTACAGAATGTTTTAGTTTACTCACATCATGTCGTGTCATGGTGGCATCTTAGGTCTTTCCGAGACACATCAAGAAATTGTTTTTGTTCCCAAAACACTCGTTGCCGAAGGACAACAATGCACTTGTTGCCGAATGAGTGCACCGTGTAATGAAATAAAAAAAATTAAGAAAGCAAAATGGTTTTTATTCACACCCAATCTGTAAAACTACACGTCAAGAACTTTTACCTGACAATGCATTACATACACTATTCACACCCAATTGTTTTTATTCCCAATGACAATGCATTTGAGCTGGACGAGGAAGATGACGACGTCGGAAAGGAAAAGTCTCTCCGACATCCGAACGCTGCTAAGACTAACATTCTGAAGGCGTTCATGACGAGTTTCGGTTCGCAGGAAAGTTTCTCTCGTCGTGTGACCAGCGTTCAGAATTTATTTAACAGCGAGAGGAAAACGAACAGCGGCGAAGCAGCAGCAGCAGCAGCAGCAGCAGCGGTCGACCCTCCTAACGGTCAAGGACCGAAGGATATTCCGATTTCTGATATCATGTCTTTTCTCAAAAACGATTTCGAGAAGATTATGAAATGTCTACTATGTCGTTTAATGATAGTGGTGAGCGGAAAGGAATTGGATATCATTGCAAACTTTTCTCAAGAAATAACCAAAATTATGGTCGACAGTGTGATGGGTCACCTCGGAGTACGTTGCACGTTGGATACAATTACGTAGACAAAGTAAAAAGTAAGACTCGTAGGCAAGAGTTCACAATCCGTCTAACGCCGACTCAAAGTCACACATTAACACAAATGTAACATCTGCAACGTACTCGGTCTAGACTTTGGTGGTGAGTTAAGATAAGGTGAGTTAAGAAGTCTAGTACAATCAACACTATTCAGAATCTGTTCAATCTGTGCGAACAGATTCGTGGTGTCTGTCAGTGTCAGATAAGATTCTGAGTTAACTACATTACATCTCAACTCTCTATTCAACTCTAACACAACTGTAACATCTGCAACGTACTCGGTCTAGACTTTGGTATGTAAGTTGAACTCTTGCCTACCTAACAGCGGAGTGTAGGGATTGAAACGTCGACTCACATGACACAACTTTGGTGAATGTGAGACCTTGTCGATGCAGTTGCATTGCTTAACAATCCTTAATCAAGTTAAAGAGTTTTACGAAGCCGAATTCAATAATCAACAACTGGAATTAAAAAAAAAAATGCAAGAAAATTAGAGAGTTGCATTGTGAAGTCTAGACCGAGTACGTTGCAGATGTTACCTTGGGAAAAAGATGCTTATTATCTAGTAAAGACTCATTAGGTTTGGTTAAGAGAACTGTATCCAAGCAATTACAAAATAAATGAATTGAAGCTTTGAAAAGTTTTATTGTTCAACAAGAGACGTGTAATAGTGTAAGGCTGCAAGTTTCATCTGATAAAGAACGAACACATATTGTGCACCATCAGCAAGTTGATAAAGAACACATATTGTGTAAGGGCAAGTTGATAAAGAACGTAATCTTGATAAAGAACACACGTACCGTCCTCAAGAACAATTAAAAATTAAAAGAGTTGAAAAGTTTTATTGTTCAGCAAGAGACATTATATTGAGTGTAAGGTTGCAGCAGTGCGAAACAATTTACACTCTTTTACTGTTTTAACTTTCGTCTTCGTCGTCCTCATCCTCTTCCGGTGGTTGTATGTAATGCATTGTCAGGTAAAAGTTCTTGACGTGTAGTTTTACAGATTGGGTGTGAATAAAAACCATTTTGCTTTCTTAATTTTTTTATTTCATTACACGGTGCACTCATTCGGCAGCAAGTGCATTGTTGTCCTTCGGCAACGAGTGTTTTGGGAACAAAAACAATTTCTTGATGTGTCTCGAAAGGTAAAGCTTTCCTATAGCATACTCGCACGTTGCTTCCTGTGTGATTAAGATAACGCCCATGTTTTGGCATGTGTCGATAACGACGCCGATTGATAGCTTACGTCACAGCTTTTCGCGCGTTGTTTATTGTGTGTCATTAACACCCCCTATAATAGACAGATTAATCGCACCTTTCGGTTACGATTATCAAACCCCGCTCAGGAACTTGCACAGCATGCTCGATTACAGTATAAATCTGATTGTCAATAACAAAAACCTCGAAGAAGAAGAACTAGAACCTCTTCTTAACTCATCTTGTTCCGTGTATGTCGTCGTTAATAACTTTGAACGCGCCGTGGTGAACTTCAACCACTGTCTCGACAACATACTAAATGAAATATTCGTTATAGGAATTTCTCTGCCGTTGTAGCCCCTGGTCATGTTTCCGACTCTCGATCACATTTTCGAGGAGGAGAAAGAAGAAGTAGAAGAGGTCGACGATCAAAGCACGTCATCAGAACGACCTAAACGAACAAGAGAAGAATGCGATGACGCCGAGCTGCCCGAACCCCCCCCCAAAAAAAAATGTTCTTCCCCGGGGCAAGCAACAACCGCCGTCATCACATTCCACACCGACGAAGAAGTCTATGCCAACGTACAAGATATCATCGACAATCGTTTCAAATCGATAACGTACGCATTGAGAATGTTGAGGACAGGAAACTGTCGTAAGAAGTTGAAATCGGTGAGACGCCGTTTGGCTTCATCGGTCAGACGCCATTTGGGATGCAGGTACGTCGGCTCTGATCAGAACTCCTACAGAGATTCTTCAACAAAGCAAAGTCTTAGAGTTAGTCTTAACATATTCTGAATAGAATACCATTCATGAAGCGACATTCGAACAACATTCTGAGAGCATTACTAAATATCAATTCAGGATGTTTCAGGAATTTCAATTTGGCGTTGCGATGAACACTTGGAAGCAACCCGACGGGACAGAAATTTGTTCTCCGATTTAATTTCTTGAAAGTGCTGCGAAACGACACCATGTTGTGTAGACACGTGAAGATTGGAATTTTCTTCCAGTTGATGAAGTGCATCTCGAACACGTGAGGATTCAGGTGTACAAGGCATGACGACGACGTCTCTGTGTTGGACTTTTCGTTCGAGACCAGCATCGGCATTCAATTCAAACGCTGTAACGACAGATTATAAATCGGACGCGACTACTTGCAGATTCAATAATTGATCGGCGACGGGTTCGTCAACATTACCCGTGTTAGGAAATATAGGTTGGAATAATGCGATCAATTTCTAAACGGCTTCTGTAGACGTGTCATTCGCATCTGACATTTCGTAATCTCCGCTACCGTCCCCTCTGTTTGTTCTCAAAAACATTAACCAATTCTGATTGGAAATTTTGTATTTGTCCAACAAGTGTTTCTTAATTATGTTGTTGTTGTTAAGATGAGGATTAATGGCGTTGAGAAGTTGTTTAATTTTTATATTGTTATATTTTATTTTCAGGTTGTAATATCGACTCAACCTATTTTTTTCTACCAAAGAATCGTATATTTGCATCAGCACGTTGTATGATCTTATAATGTTAATTTTGGTTTTATCTGAATCGAATGCAGATCGCCTGTGTTTAATTGCAGAGTTGGTCATCATGAACAGCGTCCGTTGAATCGTGATGTCGAGCGCTAAGGTTTGAAAAGTGGATTTATCAACGCAGTCCCCGAATGTCGAAGAATTTGCAGATTAGATGATGTTGTAAACAATCTTAGCGAAAATGTACGCTGCGCAGTCAGACGTTATACATCGCGTGGATCGAACCTCCGGAGGAATGAACCTTGCGTTAAAATGAAAAGAATCTATGTTCTGAAATTTGTACTCGAGAGGCAGCAAACCTCCGAGGATGACCAATTTCGGCTGAAGACCATTTTTCCAGTCGAAAAAAACTGTTTAGAAGTGAAGTATATCGTCAGACCGTTATTTCTCAAGCGTTGAATTATGTTTCCCATCTCGACAACGATGAAAAAGACTCGGTTGTTTAGTTTGATCTGGTCGAAGGACTGGCACGTTTCTAAATCATCTTCCTGCTTACTCTCTTGCCATTGCATCTTCATCTTAACGAATATCGAGTCTTGTTACTTTTCGACGCTGTTAACAAATCGGTGTTCGAGAGATGAACAACGACAACTATCGAATCTTGAAACTTACAGACGAGGTTAAGAGACTCTCTGAGTGCATCGAAAAATTGATGGCGATTCAAATAAATATGAAAAAACAAATGCTGGATCTAACACAGGCTCAAAATGCCACTATGGACACCATTTCTAGCATCGCCAGCAGAATCGAGAATATGGACAATACCATTGATGAAGTATTTGAACTGGCAGATGGTGAAGCTCCATCATCACCATATCAAGTCGCATTACCTACACTCCAACCAACACCTCCAACCAACACACGCCATCATCACACCCGGATCGAGTTGTACCATACCTCGACAATAGTATTCTGTCCTAATGAAATGAAACAATAAACAACACCATTTAATGTTTTTACTTTTCAATTCCATTCCTTGTTGTTGTTGATTAAAAATGGAAGTGAATGGGAGACTTTGTCGTACAGGAAAGAGCAAAGCCCAGCGTTCACCGCTGTCCACGAAGTGGTGGTTTACAGAATCCGTCGCCTCCTTGGCAACGTCGCACATTCACTCCTCAGCCTTACAAATCACCCAAAGTCGTGTCCAACTGCAGCGTGACCCCACCCACTCTCAGCGAACCTAGCACGACACCCCGTGCAATATTGAACCCCACTCTTTCATTACTTTGTCTCAGAGTTGGATGTTGTGTGAATGCGAGACTTTATGTCAGCAGTAGATTGATTCTGAAAACTATACGAGTGTTGCATGCTTATTCCCTCAGACTTTTCTGACTTGTCACTTTGTCTGAGAATGCTTTTTTTTTTTTTTACAGCAAAGGAGACAGCTCAAGGGCACAAAAAAGTAAACATTAATAAAAAAAAGCCCGCTACTCGCTGCTCCTAAAAAGAATCCAAAGAGGTGGCCGAAAGATAGGTCAGTTTCGGGAGGAGAGGTGTCCTGATACCCTCCTCTTGAAAGAGTTCAAGTCGTAGGCAAGAGGAAATACAGATGAAGGAAGATTGTTCCAGAGCTTACCAGCGTGAGGGATGAAAGAGTGAAGATGCTGGTTAACTCTTGCATAAGGGGTTTGGACAGTATAGGGATGAGCATGAGTAGAAAGTCGAGTGCAGCGGGGCCGCGGGAGGGGGGAGGCATGCAGTTAGCAAGTTCAGAAGAGCAGTCAGCGTGGAAATATCGATAGAAGATAGAAAAGAGGCAACATTGCGGCGGAATTTAAGAGGTAGAAGACTATCAGTATGAGGAGGAGAGCTGATGAGACGAAGAGCCTTTGCCTCCACTCTGTCCAGAAGAGCTGTGTGGTGGAGCCCCCACACATGAGATGCATACACCATACGAGGGCGGACAAGGCCCCTGTATATGGACAGCAACTGTGCAGGGGAGAAGAACTGGCGGAGACGGTACAGAACGCCCAGCCTCGAGGAAGCTGATTTAGTAAGAGATGAGATATGAAGTTTCCAGTTGAGATTTTGAGTTAAGGATAGACCGAGGATGTTTAGTGTTGAGGAAGGTGATAGCTGGGTGTTGTCAAAGAATAGGGGCTAGTTGTTTGGAAGATTGTGTCGAGTGGATAGATGGAGAAACTGTGTTTTTGAGGCGTTGAAGGACACCAGGTTATTCTTGCCCCAATCGGAAATAATAGTAAGGTCTGAGGCTAAGCGTTCTGCAGCTTCCAGCCTTGAGTCGTTAAGTTCCTGAAGGGTGGGTCTTCTATTAAAGAAGTTGAATAATGCAGAGTGGAATCATCGGCGTAGGAATGGATAGGACAGTTCGTTTTGGAAAGAAGATCATCAATGAACAACAGAGAAAGAGTGGGAGATAGGACAGAACCCTGTGGGACACCACTGTTAATAGATTTAGGGGAAGAACAGTGACCGTCTACCACGGCAGAAATAGAACGGTCAGAAAGGAAACTGGAGATAAAGGTACAGAGAGATGGATAGAATCCGTAGGAAGGTAGTTTAGAACGCAAAGATTTGTGCCAGACTCTGTCTGAAGCTGTCGAAATATCTAAGGCAGCAGCAACTGTTTCACCGAAACGGCTAAGAGAGGATGACCAGGAGTCAGTTGGGGAGGCAAGAAGATCACCAGCAGAACGCCTTGCGGAACCCATACTGGCGATCAGATAGAAGGTCAGAAGTGAAAGGTGCTTTTGAATCTTCCGGTTAAGGATTGATTCAAAGCTTTAGATGAACAAGAAAGTAAAGCAATAGGACGGTAGTTTGAGGATTGGAGCTGTCACCCTTCTTAGGCACAGGCTGTATGAAGGCATACTTCCAGCAAGAAGGAAAGGTAGATGTTCACAGGCAGAGGCGAAAGAGTTTGACCAGGCAGGGTGACAGCACAGAGGCACAGTTTTAAGGACAATAGGAGGCACTCCATCAGGTCCATAAGCCTTCTGAGGATTGAGGCCAGAGGGCATAGAAAACATCATTTTAAATAATCTTTATAACAGGCATAAATGAGTCAGAGTGGGGATGAGTAGGAGGAATATGCCCAGAATCGTCCATATTGGAGTTTTTAGAAAAATTTTGAGAGAAGAGTTCAGCCTTAGAGATAGATGAGACAGCAGTGTTGCCGTCAGGACTGAGAGTGGAGGAAAGATGAAGAAGTGAGTTGGAGGAGATGTTTTGGCTAGATGCCAGAAGTCACGGGAAGAGTTAGAGAAAGCAAGGTTTTGACATTTTCTATTAATGAAAGAATTTTTTGTTAGTCGGAGAATAGATTTGGCACGATTTCGGGCAGAAATGTAAAGTTCATAATTAGCATTAGTTTGAAGGCTCTGGTATCTTTTGTGAGCCGCGTCTCTATCATTGACAGCACGAGAACAAGCGTGATTAAACCAAGGCTTTTTAGCGTGAGGTAGAGAAGAACGAGGAATGTATGCCTCCATTCCAGAGACAATCACCTCTGTGATGCGCTGAGCACACAGAGGTCTCTATCCTGGAAGCAATAATCATTCCACGGGAAATCGGAAAAGTACATCCTCAGGTCGTCCCACCGAGCTGAAGCAAAATGCCAGAAGCATCGCCTCTTCGGTGGGTCCAGAGGGTGTACAGGAGCGATAGGACAGGATGCAGAAATAAGATTGTGATCGGAGGAGCCCAACGAAGAGAACAGTTTGACAGAATAAGCATAAGGGTTTGAGGTAAGGAAGAGGTATATAATGTTGGGCCGATCTCCAAGACAGTCAGGAATACGTGAGGGTGCTGGACCAACTGCTCTAGGTCGTTGAGGATAGCAAAGTTGTAGGCTTGTTCACCAGGATGGTCAGTGAAAGAGGATGAAAGCTGGTGAACATTGAAATCTCCTAGGATGGAGATTTCAGCGAAGGAGAGTGGGTCAAGATGTGCTCCACTTTAGAATTCAAATAGTCAAATAATTTTACATAGTTAGTAGACTTAGGTGAGAGATATAAAGCACAGAAGTATTTAGTAATAATATAACAATGAATTCTCAGCCAAATGGTGGAGAACTCTGAAGAGTCAAAGTGGGCACTAGAGCAAGTGATGTTTTCGCATACATAGACGCAACATCCAGCTTTGGATTGAAATTTAGGATAGAGATAGTAGGAGGGAACTGAGTAGAGATTGCTGTCCGTAGACTCAGAAACCTGTATTTCAGTAAGGAAGAGAAGGTGAGGTTTAGACGAGTAGAGATAGTGCTCCATTGAATGAAAATTAAAGCGAAGATCTCGAATGTTGCAGAAATCGATAAAAAAAGAGGTTCGAGGAGTTATCAAGGCACCTCTCGGGTCGGCAGCCAGAAGGGAGTCCTCCTGAAATTTGTGGTCCCCCAGGCGGGGACTCAGAGGCTTGGTGTATGTGCGCCATTTTGAAATTTTAATTTTGGGAAAAGGTGTATATGTTGTGAGAATGTAGTGTGGTGTGGATAAAGAGAGGATCTGTCTTTAGAGAGCATGCTGAACTACTCTCCGGTGTTGGTGAGACAATAGGGAAACGGTTAGTGAGGACATGGGAAGGGTCTTTGGAGGGCTTCAGCTCCCTTCTCACCTCCCATATATACCTCACCGGGAGTGGCTTGCGCCCGTTCGGTAGGTGTCTTCCTACCTACTCCAGCTGATGCTGTGTGAATATGAGACTTTGTGTCAGTGGTAAACGTATTCTGAATACTATACGTGTTGTTGCATGACTTAAACCCTCAAGAGCTGCAGATGGTGGTGAATGCGAGACTTTATGTCAGCAGTAGACTGATTCTGAATACTATAGGAGTGTTGCATGCTTATTCCCTCAGACTTTTCTGACTTGTCACTTTGTCTCAGAGAATGCTGCAGATGTTGTGTGAATATGAGACTTTGTGTCAGTGGTAAACGTATTCTGAATACTATACGTGTTGTTGTTGCATGACTTTAACCCTCAAGAGTTGCAGATGGTGGTGAATGCGAGACTTTGTGTCTGTAGACGGATTCTGAATACTATTGTGTGAACATCAGGGTTAATAAAATGTTTATATCCTACATCATATTTATTATTTTCAACAACCTACATCACTCTTGAAATCGGTGCAACACTTACACGGTACTCTTTCGACATTCGGCTGTAAAACGAAAGGTAATGCGTCGGTGATTAAATCTTTGGGGATGTCTTTACACTCAGGTAAGCAGAGCGCGTTCCTGATCTCCTCTACATCGCTGTCGGTCAACCCGTCAGCGTTCTCCAACATCGACACCAACAGACGCTTCAGGTTGTCCTTAGTCTGAGCGTTCACGTGAAGAGATGTTCTGTAGTTGGCAGTCGGACGTTCGTTCTGCGTGAAGGATGGAGCGACAGATTTGAGGGCGTCTATGATTTTCTTCTGGTTGAAATGAATGCCTATTTTGTGTACGCCTCCTTGACGATAACCTTCCACTTCTTCTATGAACGAACTCGTACATCTCTTCTTATTGACGTTGCTGTGTTCTTTGTGTGCTTCTCTCTTACACAACACACTGTTGAAAAATACTACGCCGGAGTTTGATTGTAGTCGTCACCAAATTCTCTCTTGAGCGCTATGTGATGTCCAATGGAGTTGGGGACGTTCTCGAGTAAGTGAAGTAGGCTGTACACGTCCGTCCCAAAAATCATGGCGAGCACCGGCGCGTTGCCGCTCAGTATTTCTCCGTGGATGAACTTGTACACCGTCAGTTGGGTGTCTATGCACGCTATGCGCTTGCGACTCAGATGTCTCTGCGCTTCTGGACCTTTGTTTCTCACTCCGTGTAAGAATGATGAAGACGTCTTACTGCCGCCGCCGCGTGCGTGACGATAGCGGTGCTGGTTACTGTCGCTATATAAATTTATATAAATTTATATAAATTCACGTCAACAGTCAAGTGCTCAGATGTGCAATTCGCCTTCCTGTTACAATTTATCATCTCAAATCAAATCTTAGCTCTATTCTGAATCCATGAGTTCAGTTGACCGTCAAAACAAAGTCACACATTCACTAGCAGGGGTCAGGTGCTCGGATGTGCAATTGTTACACCTCACAGCCGCTCGGATGTGCAATTGTTACATTCACTAGCAGCAGTCTAAATTGGTTGCGAGGTAGGTAAGAGTTCAAAGCAGTCAAGTGCTCAGATGTGCAATTCGCCTTCCTGTAATTGTTACACCTCACAGCCACATCTTAACTCTCAGCCATATCTATTACATCTTAACTCTAGAGGTAGGAAAGAGTATTACATCTTAACTCTATTTTGGGATCTTGATATTTTGAGATCAAGTAAGAGATAGCACGAGGTGAACGCTAGCTCGAGTGGGGTCCAACATCTGACGATTTCGTTTCATAAGAGTCTCCTGAGCGGTAACCTAAAATTTGTAAGTCTCTCTGAGGGGGAAGCAAAAGAGACAGAGTGGGGTCTGGATCTGCATGGGGGTCTGTACACAACACATGCGTCAAGCAGTCAAGTGCTCAGATGTGCAATTCGCCTTCCTGTTACAATTTATCATCTCAAATCAAATCTTAACTCTATTCTGAATCCATGAGTTCAGTTGACCGTCAAAACAAAGTCACACATTCACTAGCAGGGGTCAGGTGCTCGGATGTGCAATTGTTACACCTCACAGCCGCTCGGATGTGCAATTATTACACCTCACAGCCACACTCTCAGCAAATTTTATTTCATCTTAACTCTAGAGCAGAGTGAGTTAGACGCTAAAATTAATGAAATAAGTTTATTTAGTCAAGAGTTAGCCGATTCTACAAAGAAGCACGTGGATGAATTACAAAATCAACAAGATAAACACGAAGAAGAAAAATCTGAATTAAGGAAAGAAATTGAAAATTCATCTGCCAAAGTACAACAAATAATGACGATATACAAAGATGTAGATAAGAAATTCTTAGAAGTTAATGCAAATATACGAAAGATAATCCAAGAGAAAGACCGACTGAACGCAGAATTATCTGAAAATAAAAACAAGATCGATCTTATGCAAAATGAATACGAACAACTCCAACACCGTAATAACGAATTAGATACAGAGAATGATCAATTCAAACAGAGTTGACTCAAAATAAAACTCTACTACAAGAGACACAAACGAGAGATGGACTCCAGCAAGATGTCACTCGTCTCCAGCAAGAGAAAACTGCTCTCGAAACCCAACTGAGTGAAAAGAGTAATGACTTATCGATATTACTGAAAAAACAAGAAGACGAAATTATATGGTTGAACAAACAAATTGAGGATATGACCACAGAGAACAAATCCTCCCAGGAAATGCTAGCAGCTGAAACCGCACGTGCAAATGCATTGCAAGTAACTAACCTGACGTTATCAAGATCTAACGAAGAATTGAATAAGATTGCGAAAACCGTGATTGACAAAGATTCCTAAATCAACCGGTTAAAAGACCAAATTAATGAAAACAGGAAAAATATCGAAGAGTCTAACCAAAATACCGAAACCCAAACAGCAGTGAGCAAAGGTAGTGTAAAATACATCCTGAATGTTCTTATCTTGGTTGTTGATGTTTAGAATCACATAGTAAAGTATTTTAGCGTTAACTTGGCAAAGATTATTTTCATATGACGCACTGGATTTTTTCAATTCAATTTTAGACTTGTTGATCGGTTTACGGATCACTGGCTTGGTCAAAAACCCACATTTACACGGGGGTCCTGACACAGCAGGAGGAGCAGGTACTCGGTTGTGTATTTCTGTTCATGTGGACTGGGTCCAGATTACCGAATGTCTGACATTGTCCGGAATGGGATAGTACCCCCTGAAAAATCACAATTGAGTTTACAATAGTAACCCCTTCAAACATGAGTTCAGAATCTGTTGGTCAGAATCTGCAGTGAGCAATCAAAAATTGATTTTATGATATTATCCCAACTCACCATTGAATTTATAATAGTAACCCCATACATTGACTTTATGATAGCACTCCCTGAAAAATAATAATTGAGTTTACAATAGTAACCCCTTTAAACAATGAGTTCAGAATTTGGACGTTCGCCGAAGGCTTAATATGCCACATGACGGCACATTCACACGGTTTAGGAATCTGTAAACATGTAGAATATATTAAATTCAGTATTTTAAATAATTGTATATTCATCATTTGTATATAAATCCGTTTAACATAGTTATCTTTGTTTCATGGGTTAGTCATCTTTGTTTCATGGGTTACGTTAACAGAAGACTGCGCAAAAAATCAAAATCACATACATTTATTTTTTTACTAAACTAATCTAAATTTACTTGAATATCGTGATATAGAACATAAATCTTAATCTGCGAAATTAAAATTAGCAAAACGCTCTTTATAGCTGCAGTAAGCGGACCCAACATACAAGAAAGACTGGGGTCTGATATTTCAAATTTAGCGACAAATTTCATTGGTGAATGAGTGACTTTGTCTGCAATGTAGACCGATTCTGAGACATTGGTGAATGCGTGACTTTGTCTGCAATGTAGACCAATTCTGAGACGTTGGTGAATGCGTGACTTTGTCTGCAATATAGACCAATTCTGAGACGTTGGTGAATGCGCAGTGTAGACCGCTTCTGCGACATTGGTGAATGTGTGAAAGACGTGTGAAAGTGAAAGTGAAAGTGAAAGATGTGTGATGGTTGACGTTAAGAATAGTTATCGATTGGACGTGCGTGTGCAGGCGCTGGGCGGCGGAGTCTATAAACTATCCACGACGAACTTCACCAATTCTACACTTTTCGTTTTCATCCGACAAAAAGGCTTGACAAATCAAGGAATCAATATTACAACGAAGTTATTACAATAACTCGACATTGCATAAAAAAAATTTCCAAATTAACTAAGTTTGCTGCTTGACTTCAATGCAATAGTTTATAAGTTTGCTTTGAAACGAGTTGTTTCATCGTATTGTTTTAAGTTTGCTTTGAAACGAGTTGTTTCATTGTATAGTTTTAAGTTGCTTTGAAACGAGTTGTTTCATTGCACAGTTTTTTAAGTTTGCTTTGAAATCGTTGTTTCTCCTGGCTATAGATTTTTAAGTTAGTTATAAGGTTTGGAAACGAGTTGTTTCTAAATTGCAGCTAGTTATCATTTTTATCATTTATCATTTGCTTACAAATGTAGACCAATTCTGAGACGTTGGTGAATGCGTGACTTTGTCTGCAATGTAGACCAATTCTGAGACGTTGGTGAATGCGTGACTTCGTCTGTAAATGTGAATGCGTGACTTCGTCTGTAATGTAGACCGATTCTGAGACGTTGGTGAATGCGTGACTTCGTGATTATCTCCTTGGAGGATTCGTTCTCTATGATCATATTCTGAATTTGTTGGTTTAACAGTTCAATATCTTCTTTTTGCTTTTGGATAACGTCCTGATGCTTTTGGATAAGGTCCTGATTCAATGTTTCGGTCTTTTTCATCTCTTCTTGAAAGTCCTTCAATTCTGTTATCAATTGTGTTGATCTTTTTTTCTCTGCGATCAGATCGTTAATTTCTTGGGTCAGCCGTGCAATCTCTGCTGTTTGGGTTTCGGTATTTTGGTTAGACTCTTCGATATTTTTCCTGTTTTCATTAATTTGGTCTTTTAACCGGTTGATTTAGGAATCTTTGTCAATCACGGTTTTCGCAATCTTATTCAATTCTTCGTTAGATCTTGATAACGTCAGGTTAGTTACTTGCAATGCATTTGCACGTGCGGTTTCAGCTGCTAGCATTTCCTGGGAGGATTTGTTCTCTGTGGTCATATCCTCAATTTGTTTGTTCAACCGTATAATTTCGTCTTGTTTTTTCAGTAATATCAATAAGTCATTACTCTTTTCACTCAGTTGGGTCTCGAGAATAGTTTTCTCTTGCTGGAGGCGAGTGACATCTTGCTGGAGTCCATCTCTCGTTTGTGTCTCTTGTAGGAGTAGAGTTTTATTTTGAGTCAACTCTTGTTTGAATTGATCATTCTCTGTATCTAATTCGTTATTACGTTGTTGGAGTTGTTCGTATTAACTTTTTTAATTAACGTACATTGGAATTAAATTATTTTTAAAAATTAACTCGAATTGTCTATCTATACTTAATATTTGCTGGACGTGACAGATTTCCAATTGATAGTTAAGTCTAAAATATTGCTCGTTTTCACGAGGTCCAAGCAATATACCTCGTGAAACAATATCAACAATATGTCTTAATCTATCTTACGATCTTGATCTGACAATTAGAATTCCAATTCAAATCCACTTTGATGTCCAGGTGTTGATCGACGCAGAACAGGACGGATTGGACGTTAACAACAGCAGCGGCGCTGCAGCTGGCACGAACAGGAAACCCACCAAGAAGAAATCGAAGGTAGCCACCACCACCACGACATCTTCGCTTCCGGTGATAGAGACGAACACCCTAGCAGATGGCGAAACAGACTTCAATGTTTTGAACACCGAAGAATTAATGAGCATCCT
Source organism: Eriocheir sinensis (assembly GCF_024679095.1). Taxonomy (NCBI): domain Eukaryota; kingdom Metazoa; phylum Arthropoda; class Malacostraca; order Decapoda; family Varunidae; genus Eriocheir; species Eriocheir sinensis. The sequence goes on along the minus strand of NW_026111581.1, from coordinate 148,283 downwards.
CATGACGACAGGAATGAAGCGTTCCTCGAACCGTAAACATTTAAAACGCCGCGACGTTCCTACTTCAGACACCGCCGACAAAACATTAATTCTCTCTTCCCCCTCGATTACCGAACAGACGTTTTCAAATTTTCAATCCGACTACATCAAGTTACGAGTGTTTAACAAACACGTTGAAGTGAACGATAGGATCCGATTCAACATAAGCATAAAAATGTAACTTTCATCAAGTGTGAACTTTACTTTCCCGCTCAGACGCGAGACTGTGTGACGCGTCTGGTTATCACGTGGATGATTTTCTCTACTAGAATCGATCTCAAAGCATTCGTCAACGACAGAACATCGGACACGAACAATTGCATCCTTCGAAACGATCATCCCGTTGTCGTTAAAACGATAGAGTGCGTCAACAGGATCATCGAACGACGTCGTAAAACAAATCTATACACACTCAACCGAGAAAATGAAACTAAATTGAACGACAGTCACGAATCGGTTCTGAATAACGATTTGAAAGATATCATTGTGCCGTTGTTACGTACATTTAGATATGTTTGTTGAAGTTAAATGTCTTGGTGTATTAAAGATGAAACAAAATATATCAGTGTATTATTTTTACAATATGGGTTTACTTTTGTAATTGAGAGATTGCTCTCGTTTTCGTGTACGGCTTCGTATGACGAGTCAAGAGCAGTTTCTCGTGAATTATGTGATTGCATGTGTGGTTGAATTATTTAATTGGATGTGTGGTCTTTCATATGCACGGGTTCGTTTACCGACATGACAATTAAATACGATCTAAAATGACAGACATGGATCAAAGTACATCACGCAGATGCAAATGTCAACAAGCAAGAAGAAGTCTCTTTAGTAAGTAAGACGTCGCTCACATGTGAACACACAACTGAACTCACGCCTCCTGGCGTCTGGCCTGCGATTGAACTTCAATAAGGTCTGTAAATATAAATTCAATAATCTGTTCAAACCTTTAGTGCACGAAGTGTGAAGAATTCCGTCCGTCACTGGGCCTAGTGAACATCCCGTCAATTATGTGATCGTGTGTGATGAGTAGCAACATGTGAATACCGAACGAACGTGCACAGTGTACCGCTCTGAATTAGTAAGTGCGTCATGTTCTGAGAAGTGTATGTCGTATATTATACTTAAATCGTTTTCAAGTGTACGTTTTAGACATGTCTTTGTGACCCGTTTAATGCTGGACCGACCCCCATGCAAATTTTGACCCCACTCTCCCAGGCTCGTCTGATATATGTCACGACCCCCGTGCAAATTTGGACCCCACTCTCCCAGACTCCTATGTCACGACCCCCGTGCAAATACTCCTCAACTCCTTCACGCTGAGTCCTACTTGAACAGAAACACAAAAATGAGTACCTGCTGTATGTCACGACCCCCGTGTAAATTTGGACCCCACTCTCTCAGGCTCGTCAACTCCTTCACGTTGAGTCCTACATGAACAGAAACACACAACTGAGTACCTGCTATATGTCACGACCCCCGTGCAAATTTGGACCCCACTCCCGAGTCCTACTTGAACAGAAACACACAACTGAACACCTGCTGTATGTCACGACCCCCGTGCAAATTTGGACCCCACTCTCCCAGACGCGTCAACTCCTTCCTTGAACAGAAACACACAACTGAGTATCACTTCCGAATTCTACATGAACAGAAATACACAGCCAAGAGTACTTGCCACTACCCCTGTGACAATTTGGACCCCGTTCCCAGGCCCTCCCTCTGAGTCTACAGGAATATAAATCCGCAACCGAGTACCTGCTATATGTCATGACCCCCGTGCAAATTTGGACCCCACTCTCTCAGGCTCGTCAACTCCTTCCCTACATGAACATGAATACACAACCAGTACCTGCTGCTATATGTCACGACCCGTGCAATTTTGGACCCCACTCTCTCAGGCTCGTTAACTGCCTCCTCTGAGTCCTACAGGAACATAAATGCACAACCAGGTACCTGCCATATGTCACGACCCCATCAATTTCGGACCCCACTCTCCGTACGCGTTACACACATACACACATATTAGACTTGTAAAATATGATCATACCATATAGCCAATGTACTTTCTGGATTATACTAAACTGAATTAAGATGTGTGTGTGTTCTGGCTTCCAATACACGCAGTGGTGTATATACAGAGATGTGTGTGTTCTGGCTTCCACACGCGGTGATGTATATACAGAGATGTGTGTTCTGGCTTCAATACACGCGGTGGTGTATATACAGAGATGTGTGTGTTCTGGCTTCCAATACACGCGGTGATGTATATACAAAGATGTGTGTGTTCTGGCTTCCAATACACGCGGTGATGTATATACAGAGATGTGTGTGTTCTGACTTCCAATACACGCGGTGATGTATATACAGAGAGGTGTGTGTTCTGGCTTCAATACACGCGGTGATGTATATTCAGAGATGTGTGTATTCTGGCTTCAATACACGCGCGTGTGTTCCGACACAGTAGTATTGTATGTTCGGTTTTGTGTAAGATGAGGCGAGAATATTTTAGAGTCAGATTCGTTCGGTTTTGTGTAAGATGAGGCGAGAATATTTTTAGAGTCAGATTCGTTCGGTTTTGTGTAAGATGAGGCGAGAATATTTTTAAAGTCAGATTCGCAAGAGTCCTCACACGTGATTTCCGCGCCCATGCGCCACGCCACGCCACGCGGTAGCGGTGTCATGACATCTCGTTACCGGAAAAACGTACGTACGTTCGTTCGTTTCTCCGCCTCTCCCTATTTGATCCAACTCTGAGACAAAGTAAGATTTGTATTCAGAATCACGCAGGTCACACAATAGTATTCAGAATCCGTCTACAGCTGACTCAAAGTCTCGGATTCACCACCAACTCTTGAGGGTTTAAGTCATGCAACAACACGTATAGTATTCAGAATACGTTTACCACTGACACAAAGTCTCATATTCACACAACATCTGCAGCATTCTCTGAGACAAAGTGACAAGTCAGAAAAGTCTGAGGGAATAAGCATGCAACACTCGTATAGTATTCAGAATCAGTCTACTGCTGACATAAAGTCTCGCATTCACACAACTAGCAACATCTGCAACTCAGAATCTTATCTGACACTGACAGACACCACGAATCTGTTCGCACAGATTGAACAGATTCTTAATAGTGTTGATTGTACTAGACTTCTTAACTCACCTTATCTTAACTCACCACCAAAGTCTAGACCGAGTACGTTGCCGACAAAACATTAATTCTCCCTTCCCCCTCGATTACCGAACAGACGTTTTCATATTTTCAATCCGACTACATCAAGTTACGAGCGTTTAACAAACACGTTGAAGTGAACGATAGGATCCGATTCAACATAAGCATAAAAAAAAAATAACTTTCATCAAGTGTGAACTTTACTTTCCCGCTCAGACGCGAGACTGTGTGACGCGTCTGGTTATCACGTGGATGATTTTAGCTGCTAGAATCGATCTCAAAGCATTCGTCAACGACAGAACATCGGACACGAACAACTGCATCCTTCGAAACGATCATCCCGTTGTCGTTAAAACGATAGAGTGCGTCAACAGGATCATCGAACGACGTCGTAAAACAAATCTATACACACTCAACCGAGAAAATGAAACTAAATTGAACGACAGTCACGAATCGGTTCTGAATAACGATTTGAAAGATATCATTGTGCCGTTGTTCGATGATCTTACGATCCAAAAATGTGGGATCATAGGCCGAAGGCCTAAGATGCCACAATCTGTCGACATGTTGAACAAAGTCTCACATTCACTCCGTCATACAGAGTCAGACGTTCGCCGAAGGCTTAATATGCCACATGACGGCACATTCACACGGTTTAGGAATCTGTAAACATGTAGAACAAAGTCTCACATTCACTCTCCGTCATACTAAGTTAGACAATCAAATGACAGACATCGGTGGAGCAAAGTCTCAGACTCTGTAGAACAAATCTCGTGACGGAATCTGTCGACGTGTAGAACAAAGTCTCCGATTCACTCCGTTGTACAAAGTCAGACGTTCGCCACCAGCCGAAGAAGACCTAAGATGCCACCATGACACGACAGAAGAATAAACTAAAACAATCTGTAAATTCTTATTTTTATTTATTACACATAATCATTGCAATGCTTCTTCTTATCTTGTCAGGAGTCTACATTGCAGACAAAGTCACGCATTCACCAACGTCTCAGAATTGGTCTACATTGCAGACAAAGTCACGCATTCACCAACGTCTCAGAATTGGTCTAGATTGCAGACAAAGTCACGCATTCACCAACGTCTCAGAATTGGTCTAGATTGCAGACAAAGTCACGCATTCACCAACGTCTCGTTGCAGATCACGTCTGTTCGTGACCACCTAGGGTTAAGAAATAAAATTTCTGTGTGTAATATGATTTGTTTTATTTTAAATTATAAAAAAGATTCTGGTGTGTGTATTTGTGTCACTTACACATGTCTGTATTACGTGTGTGGGTATGTGTGTCACACACGGTCGTTCCACGTTGTTGTCCGATAATTGGAGGTGAGTGTTGTCCGAGCATGACTACACATTTTCACTTACACTGTCTATTACTCTTTTGAATTCGATAACTTAAAAAGTTTATCTCTTGCACTGTCTGTCAATATTCGAGTCCGATGACAAAACCGAGTATTCTCTGTCGCTCTAGTGCGTCCAACAATGCAACTCCCAACAATGCAATGCAACTCTACACAAGACAAACAAACTCACATTCACTCGAGTTAAGATGTAGTAATTGCTACATGCCCGTCCAATGTATCTCTACATGTTTTGCATAAGTCGAGATGACCTGCACCAATACTATACCTCTTGAATGTGTCACACACTACAGAGTTCAGAATCGTATCTTAACTATATTCTATCTTAATCTGTTCGCAGCAACTCTCTAGTTGTGTGTGACATTTGCATGGGTCTCTCTTCGCGCATGCAAATGTAAGTTAAGACTTCTTCTTTGTTGAAGAACTCTTGCCTACCTAACATCGGAGTGTACAGACTCACATGACAAAGTCTAACGTGACGATGACAACTCTATTCAGAATCTATTCTATCAGAATCTGTTTGAAGAGTAAGTTGCCCAGTGAATGTGAGACCTTCTCGTCCTTGTCGTACAGTGCTAACAGATTTCAGACAAGCACCAATACTATACATCTTGAATGTGTCACACACTACAGAGTTCAGAATCGTATCTTAACTATATTCTGTTCTCTCTGAATCTGTTCGCAACAACTCTCTAGTTGTGTGTGACATTTGCATGGGTCTCTCTTCGCGCATGCAAATCTAAGTTAAGACTTCTTCTTGCAGACAAAGTCACGCATTCACCAACGTCTCAGAATTGGTCTAGATTGCAGACAAAGTCACGCATTCACCAACGTCTCAGAATTGAATTCACCAACGTCTTCGAATTGGTCTATATTGCAGACAAAGTCACACATTCACCAATGTCGCAGAAGCGGTCTACATTGCGCATTCACCAACGTCTCAGAATTGGTCTATATTGCAGACAAAGTCACGCATTCACCAACGTCTCAGAATTGGTCTACATTGCAGACAAAGTCATGCATTCACCAATGTGTCAGAATCGGTCTACATTGCAGACAAAGTCACGCATTCACTAATGAAATTTGTCTACAGTGTATTTCATTTACACTCTAAGGGGTACTATTATAAATTCAATTTTACTTTTTCAGGAGTTACTATTATTAATTCAATTTTGTTTTTTCATGCGTCTCAGAATCGGTCGATATATAAGACAAAGTCAACCAGTCGTGTGCTTTTCAGGGGGTACTATTATAAATTCATTTGAACTCTTGCCTATGAATATTTGAAGATAAGATGTAGAATAGAGTTAAGATGTAGTAGATGCATACAAGTGTTGACACACTCCTTCAAATTTTTGAGACTCCTCAGCGTTGATTTGTAAAAGGAAACGTTGCTAGAAAAAGAGAAATAAATATTCTATGCCGCGTCTCCGGCTTCGTTGAGATATAGTTCTGTCATCATTTTTTTTCAGAGTTATCATCGCCGATCGATGCCTTCCATGCCTTCATAAACTCTTCGATGTTTTTTGACCAAAACTATTATTTTCTTATTTTCATCTTCGTTATGAGGAATATCTTTTAATAGTTGATTTAAGGTAATTTCTTCGTTCGGGTTGGGATGCTTTTTGTTAAATTCTTCACAATATGTCGGTTCTGAACGACCAAGAATTCGACAGGGAATACGGAGAGCGTTATCTCGATGATAACATACACGACTTTGTCTGCAATGTAGACCAATTCTGAGACGTTGGTGAATGCGTGACTTTGTCTGTAATGTAGACCAATTCTGAGACGTTGGTGAATGCGTGACTTCGTCTATAAATGTGAATGCGTGACTTCGTCTGTAAATGTGAATGCGTGACCTCGTCTGTAATGTAGACCGATTCTGAGACGTTGGTGAATGCGTGACTTCGTCTGTAATGTAGACCAATTCAGAGACGTTGGTGAATGCGTGACTTCGTCTGTAATGTAGACCAATTCTGAGACGTTGGTGAATGCGTGACTTCGTCTGTAATGTGAATGCGTGATTTCGTCTGTAATGTAAACCAATTCTGAGACGTTGGTGAATCCGTGACTTCGTCTGTAATGTAGACCAATTCTGACGTTGGTGAATGCGTGACTTCGTTTGTAATATAGACCAATTCTGAGACGCTGGTGAATGCGTGACTTTGTCTGCCAACTCGTTTCAAAGCAACTTAAAACTATACAATGAAACAACTCGTTTCAAAGCAAACTTAAAACTATACGATGAAACAACTCGTTTCAAAGCAAACTTATAAACTATTGCATTGAAGTCAAGCAGCAAACTTAGTTAATCTGGAATTTTTGTTTTATGCAATGTCTAGTTATTGTAATAACTTTGTTGTAATATTGATTCCTTGATTTGTCAAGCCTTTTTAGTCGCCGCCCCATGCCCCGCCTCCTGCGTTGCCTCATGTCATGGCGTCGTCACGGTTACGTCACACTGAGAGAGAACAGACAAACAATGATAACTTTTTGGAGAATAGGTCGACGTACGTGACAAAGTCGCACATTCATCAGAGTCGTCAGACATTCATACAAACTCGCATGCTTAGGGCATACTATTCTAAATATACTTGTAACGGTAGGAACACTCTAATCTGGTTCAACACATCAAGAAAGAACCGTCGATAAAAACCGTTGTGGACTATCATTCGATATGTCTCGTGAAGAAATCACACAACGGTTGCAAGAACATCAACGTTGCCGCCACAGCAGACAAATCAGACAAGAATTCGTCGGGCCAGTATTTGACGGAGTGTTTTACGACAGGATACGGAATCTATCCATTTTCAATCAGTCTATTTCAACACTACAAAGAAAACCTGTAACTATTACTGAAGTACAAAACGACCATATCCGATCTCCAGAAGAAAACGTTAAGGTAGGCTGCTGCGTTTGGCGTCAGCGTGTCATTCGCATCTGACATTTCGTAATCTCCGTTACCGTCCCCTCTGTTTGTTCTCAAAAACATTAACCAATTCTGACTGGAAATTTTGTATTTGTCCAACAAGTGTTTCTTAATTCTGTTGTTGTTGTTAAGATGAGGATTAATGGCGTTGAGAAGTTGTTTAATTTTTATATTGTTATATTTTATTTTCAGGTTGTAATATCGACTCAACCTATCTTTTTCTACCAAAGAATCGTAAAAGTCTGAATATCGGTTTTGTTAGATTCCAACACGGATTTGACGAGAGATGCTTGAAACAGCGACGGGTGTTGCCCGGAAGACGCTCGACTCTCGGTGCCGCTGCCGCTTTCGTTGACGGTGGCGGCGGTGTTATCGTTGTGTACATACAGACCGTCGATTAACACGAGGTGGGAAGACAGGCGGAAAACGACGCGCTTTCTCTTCACGTTCATGACATTTCGTGGGCAGTACACGATGTCCATAAACTTAGTGTGCGCGTAGTACTATTATAAATTCAATTTTACTTTTTCAGGATTTACTATTATAAATTCAATTTTGTTTTTTTCATGCGTCTCAGAATCGGTCGATATATAAGACAAAGTCAACCATTCGTATGCTTTTCAGGGGGTACTATTATAAATTCATTTGAACTCTTGCCTATGAATATTTGAAGATAAGATGTAGAATAGAGTTAAGATGTAGTAGATGCTTACATTCACTAACAAGCTACGAAGCAGCACATGCAGCAGCAGCAGCGAGCTACTATGCTTACATGCACTGTCCTTCGGCAACGAGTGTTTTGGGAACAAAACAATTTCTTGATGTGTCTCGGAAAGGTAAAGCTTTCCTATAGCCACACCTGAGACGTTGGTCAATGCGTGACTTTGTCTGCAATGGGTGAATGCGTGACTTTGTCTGCAATGTAGACCAATTCTGAGACGTTGGTGAATGCGTGACTTTGTCTGCAATGTAGACCAATTCTGAGACGTTGGTGAATGCGTGACTTTGTCTGCAATGTAGACCAATTCTGAGACGTTGGTGAATGCGTGACTTTGTCTAGACCGATTCTGAGACGTTGGTGAATGCGTGACTTTGTCTCTGAGACGTTGGTGAATGCGTGACTTTGTCTGCAATGTAGACCAATTCTGAGACGTTGGTGAATGCGTGACTTTGTCTGCAATGTAGACCAATTCTGAGACGTTGGTGAATGCGTGACTTTGTCTGCAATGTAGACCAATTCTGAGACGTTGGTGAATGCGTGACTTCGTCTGTAATGTAGACCGATTCTGAGACGTTGGTGAATGCGTGACTTCGTCTGTAATGTAGACCAATTCTGAGACGTTGGTGAATGCGTGACTTCGTCTGTAATGTAGACCAATTCTGAGACGTTGGTGAATGCGTGACTTCGTCTGTAATGTGAATGCGTGACTTCGTCTGTAATGTAAACCAATTCTGAGACGTTGGTGAATGCGTGACTTCGTCTGTAATGTAGACCAATTCTGACGTTGGTGAATGCGTGACTTCGTTTGTAATATAGACCAATTCTGAGACGCTGGTGAATGCGTGACTTTGTCTGCAACGTAGACCGATTCTGAGTGGTTGATTTGATTCGGAGGCGGTGACCGATTCCGTTTGGTAAATGTGTGCGTTTATCTACAGCGGTGACCAATTCCGGTGTGTGTTGATGTTTGAGTTTGTCTCAATGCTGAGTGTTAGGTGAATGCGTGCTTTTGTCTGAGATGTCGCTTGACTTTGTCGGAAACGTATATTCGGAAAGTTGGGTGTGTGACTTTGTCGGAAACGTCCGTCTCGCATTAGCAACATTTGGTCCAGTGCAGTGTGTGAAGCGACAGTGACCATCAGCATTCGGCTTCGGGGTGTTGGTCTGCTCTCCATCGCTCTGCCTGCTGTGGCCTGTGCCTGCGCTGCGTGTTGCTGATCCCTTTCGCTTTCGTATATCTAGGTGAATGCTAGTCTTTTGTTTTAATAATTAACTAATATTGACATATTGCATTACAGTTATGTGAATGTGACTTTGAAGGAGACTGATGTGGGACGACAGAAGGAGTTTACTCAAGCTCGCAGTGGGACGACAGAAGGAGTCTACTCAAGCTACTCGCATCGGGGTGTTGGACCCACCCTACTCTCCATACAACAGAAGTCTGAGTCTGCTATCTTTGTGAACAAAGTGTGACTTTGTCTCGACGGCAAGTCGTACACAGGATTGTTATACTCCTACCCTACGGCAGAGTGTACAGAGTGCGACGAATGTGTTATTGTTTACAACATCATCTATTCTGCAAATTCTTCGACATTCGGGGACTGCGTTGATAAATCCACTTTTCAAACCTTAGCGCTCGACAACACGATTCAACGGACGCTGTTCATGATGACCAACTCTGCAATTAAACACAGACCAGAAATCTCACTCTTGATTCAGAATATACTCGAATTGATGCACAAGTAAACAGAGCCGTTGGATGGACTCCTGACAAGATAAGAAGAAGCATTGCAATGATTATGTGTAATAAATAAAAATAAGAATTTACAGATTGTTTTAGTTTATTCTTCTGTCGTGTCATGGTGGCATCTTAGGTCTTCTTCGGCTGGTGGTGAACGTCTGGCTTTGAACGACAGAGTGAATCGGAGACTTTGTTCTACACGTCGACAGATTCCTAAACCGTCCGATGCATCCAACACACTGCCGACGATGTTAGCGGAATCAGACGCTGTCGTGCATAACGAACACTTAACAAATTAAAATAAATAACGAGCGCGTGTAACATATGTTGTTTGACACGCGTGTATTGAACGAAATTGTTCAATACTAACCTGTTCGATGAAGAGAGGATCATTGGTGAACTGCATGAAGTAACAATCTGGATTGTGGTATATGTGTTCTATTAAGGGATCGCCTTTACGCCAGTTTCTCAGCGAAAGACCACAATGATAGCACCTCACGTTGTCACCCACACCTGTAAGAGTAATAATAGAAGTAGTAAATGTTGAAAAATAGAAGTAATAAATGTTGAATCATTAATATTGCCAAAAATATTGTTGAACCAATATATAAAAGGAATATTACCCAAGTAATAAAATCCAACTTTGGCTAGATTTGCAGGCGTCTGTTCCACGTTTCAGACAATTGCGATCTGACAAAAACAGTAAAGGGCCTTCAAGTGTTTCAGGAGGAGGTGTCGTTGCGTCAAATGGCTTACCTCCCCGATCTTTGTTTAATAGAACGTGACTAGAGCACTGTAAAAAAGTGTTACGTTTAATCAAATAATTAAGTATTCCGATTAATCTGATTAATTTTATCTCTACCGCTTCTTTTTCTTTTTTATTTGCAAAACCGATTAAACATATCTTCACGCGCGGAAATTGTTTCTTAAGAGGTTTCATTTTCCAGAACAAGCGGTGGCAAATAACGAGATCGTAGTTGTCCATGTAAAACACGTCCGTGTTCACCACCACGTAGATTAATTTAGCCGCCGCTTGGTTCTTCATCTGGGCGACTCTCACACTACGTTCGCGATGCGCTCTCCCTTGCAGGTCAGGGATGAAATTGGTTTACCTGATGCCAACCAAGAATCAGAAACATTTTCGAGACTGAATTTTATAGCGTCTAAAGGATGTGTGACGTTCGTCACGTGTTCCAGAATGACCAAAGTCTGCTATGCACACTTCCAGAATGACCAAAGTCTGCATTTATTATACACACTTCCAGAATGACCAAAGTCTGCAAAGTCTGCATTTGTTACCACCAAAGTCTGTATTTTTTACATGTGATGTACGTCCAAATATATTTGTGTTACGTGTTCCCAAATGACAAGGTCTGCATTTGTCGTGGTCACACACACACACACACACACACAAACACACTTGGACCAATCTAGGATTAAGCAACACGGTACCTGCTCACGTTGTCTAGTACAAACATAAGTGTCATAGCCGCTCGCTCAGTTGTAAAGCTGCCATCGTCGATTAACTTTAACCAGATAAATATTTAGAATTCGTCGCAGACGGCAGAGTGATTCCTCGGGTGTTAGAGTGATTCTTCGGGTGTTTGGCTCTCTTGCTTTTTCCTAATTTATTTGTAGGTCTTCAACAATACCGGCTGGTCACATTACTTTTTATTCCGTCTTGTGTGCAGAACAGGTGTGTAAATGTGCGTGTTTTGGATTTACAAAGTCGACTTTAAAAACAAAAAGAGGAGGAGAATGGTAGGATTCTTTACGAAATATTACCAGATTAAAGATGTAGCTGCACATGACGTTCTTTATCCTAAGAATCATATTATCATTTTAATTTATAGCTGCAAAGATAAGTTTTGAGAGTTTGTCACTGACAAGATTTTGATCAACAATGGCAAGTTCTTACCGTACTCTAGCAAATAAATGTGCTCGGAACCTCTTGATGTTTCCTTTTACATACCGCTGTGAACAGGGATTCTCAGCACTGTGCTTGATTAAAAACAAGTTACGGTCATGTCTAGGAGTCAGAGATGACATAAAAGTGGCCCTTTCAAACACTGTACTGAGGATTAACTTTAGAGAAACTGTATTAACACAGTGAAAAACATCCCAAATGAACACCACCGAGTGCCAGGATTCGAACCCGGGCCTTCTGATCAGAAGTCAGGGCAGCAAACCGACCAGACCACCGATGGGCTAAAAGGTTACCGCGCCAGAGACCATTTCTGCGGCCATTACCTGACGCCCCAGCCCGCACTGTGGACATGAAGGTGAAGGTAACCCCGCCCACCCGTGACTGACGGAAACGCACTTAATCAAACCCTTAGGGCACATACGGTGTGTAAATACATTAGAGAAACTGTATTAACAACTGACTTCTGATCAGAAGGCCCGGGTTCGAATCCTGGCACTCAGTGTTGTTCATTTGGGATGTTTATCACTGTGTTAATACAGTTTCTCTAATGTATTTACACACCGTAAGGGTTTGATTAAATGCGTTTCCGTCAGTCACGGGTGTGGGCGGGGTTACCTTCACCTTCATGTCCACAGTGCGGGGCTGGGGCGTCAGGTAATGGCCGCAGAAGTGGCCTCAGGCGCGGTAACCTTTTAGCCCATCGGTGGTCTGGTCGGTTTGCTGCCCTGACTTCTGATCAGAAGGCCCGGGTTCGAATCCTTCGTTTTAATTTTCATTATGTGGAACACTCTGTCAAGGAGAGCTATGTGAGTGGACCCCCCCCCCCCCCACACACACACATGAGATGCATACTCCATACGAGGGCGGACAAGGCCCCTCTAAATGGATAGCAACTGTGCGGGGGAGAAGAACTGGCGGAGACGGTTCAGAAAGTCCAGCCTCGAGGAAGCTTATTTAGTAAGAGATGAGATATGAAGTTTCCAGTTGAGATGTTGAGTTAAGGATAGACCGAGGTTGTTTAGTGTTGAGGAAAGTGATAGCTGAGTGTTGTCAAAGAATAGGGGATAGTTGTTTGGAAGATTGTGTCGAGTGAATAGGTGGAGAAACTGTTTTTTTGAGGCGTTGAGTGACACCAGGTTCCTCTTGCCCCAATCGGATATAATTGTAAGGTCTGAGGCTAAGCGTTTTGTTGCCTCCAGCCTTGAATCGTTAAGTTCCTGTAGGGTGGGTCTTCTATTAAAAGAAGTTGAGTAATGCAGAGTGGAATAATCGGCGTAGGAATGGATAGGACAGTTCGTTTTGGAAAGATCATCAATGAACAACAGAAAAAGAGTGGGAGATAGGACAGAACCCTATTGGACACCACTGTATAGGTTTAGGGGAAGAACAGTGACCGTCTACCACGGCAGAAATAGAACGGTCAGAAAGGAAACTGGAGATAAAGGCACAGAAAGAAGGACAGAAACCGTAGGAGGGTAGTTTGAAAAGCAAAGATTTGTGCCAGACCCTATCATAAGCTTTTGATATGTCCAGCGCAATAGCAAAGGTTTCACCGAAACGGTTAAGAGAGGATGACCAAGAGTCAGTTAGGAAGGCAAGGTGATCACCAGTAAAACGCCCCTTGCGGAGCCCATACTGGCGATCAGATAGAAGGTCAGAAGTGGAAAGGTGCTTTTAAATCTTCCGGCTAAGGATTGATTCAAAAGCTTTAGATCGACAAGAAAGTAAAGCTATAGGGGGGTAGTTTGAGGGATTGGAACGGTCACCCTTCTTAGGCACAGGCTGTATGAAGGCATACTTCCAGGAGGAAGGACAGTGGAGTAGTATGGGGGGGGGGGGGTCCTCCCCGGGTGAAAGCTTGAAGGGGGTGCCATGATACAGGCTCAAGACTAATGGCTAAATTTAGTGACGTATCTAAGGAAAGGGGTGTTGGGGTTATAAAAGAAGACGCCCCCCAGGCCCCCAACAAAGGTACCCACCGTCCTTCGAATGGTCCATTTGGAAGCCCCCATTTGTTGCCATACACATTTGTAGAAGCTAGTGTTGGGGGGGAGGGGGGGGACCCCACAAGGAGACAAGACCCCCGGGACCCCGCCCACAAGATCTCCAGCCATGCCGGCATATATAGTACCACTGTGGGTAATGATGGAGTTTTGATTACCCAGCTCCAGCCACGCGTGGTACTGTGAATGACGGCGCCTTGTGTTTCAAATGACTGTAGCAGATGAATTGCTTTGCTTGTAGCAGACGTTATTTACTATAAAGAACACATTTTTGCATAATGTTGAAGCTAAGGAACTGTACTTTATCACGTGACGTTAAAAACTTGAATGTAAATGTTTGTTGTAGCATGTATCTCCCTGAACGGTATCGTAGGTAGGTGAGAGGGGAGACGCCTAAGTGTTTGTTGTAGCATGAATCTCGCTGAACGGTATCGTAGGTAGGTGAGAGGGGAGACACCTAAGTGTTTGTTGTAGCATGAATCTCGCTGAACGGTATCGTAGGTAGGTGAGAGGTGACGCCTAAGTGTTTGTTGTAGCATGAATCTCGCTGAACGGTATCGTAGGTAGGTGAGAGGAGACGCCTAAGTGTTTGTTGTAGCATGAATCTCCCTGAACGGTATCGTGGGTAGGTGAGAGGGAGACGCCTAAGTGTTTGTTGTAGCATGAATCTCGCTGAACGGTATCGTGGGTAGGTGAGAGGAGAGACGCCTAAGTGTTTGTTGTAGCATGAATCTCGCTGAACGGTATCGTAGGTAGGTGAGAGGGGAGACGCCTAAGTGTTTGTTGTAGCATGAATCTCGCTGAACGGTATCGTAGGTAGGTGAGAGGGGAGACGCCTAAGTGTTTGTTGTAGCATGAATCTCGCTGAACGGTATCGTAGGTAGGTGAGAGGAGACGCCTAAGTGTTTGTTGTAGCATGAATCTCGCTGAACGGTATCGTAGGTAGGTGAGAGGGAGACGCCTAAGTGTTTGTTGTAGCATGAATCTCGCTGAACGGTATCGTAGGTAGGTGAGAGGAGACGGCTAAGTGTTTGTTGGAGCATGAATCTCGCTGAACGGTATCGTAGGTAGGTGAGATAATAATGTATAATAATAATAATAATAATAATAATAATAATAATAATAATAATAATAATAATAATAATAATAATAATAATAATAATAATAATAATAATAATAATAATAATAATAATAATAATAATAATAATAATAATAATAATAATAATAATAATAATAATAATAATAATAATAATAATAATAATAATAATAATAATAATAATAATAATAATAATAATAATAATAATAATAATAATAATAATAATAATAATAATAATAATAATAATAATAATAATAATAATAATAATAATAATAATAATAATAATAATAATAATTATAATAATAATAATAATAATAATAATAATAATAATATTAATAATATTAATATTATTATTATTATTATTATTATTATTATTATTATTATTATTATTATTACTGTCTAATATTATTATCATTTTATTGAACACCGAAGAAATCGTCGTTAAGTGACTGAAGTATCATGCATATATATAATCATAATAACAATAATGATAAGAAGAAGAACTGATGAAGAATTATCATTATAATAATAAGAATGATGATAATAATAAGGATAGTCAGCCAGTTATTTCTGCTTTCCAGTGGCTGTCTCTGAATTTGTCTGCCTGGAATAGTAAGCGATGCATGGCGATAAGATAATAATAATAGCCGAAAAAATAAGGCAGGACATTCAAAACCATGAATATATATATATATATATATATATATATATATATATATATATATATATATATATATATATATATATATATATATATATATATATATATATATATATATATATATATATATATATTCAGGATCCACCGGGAAGAAGCCTACCGGCGCAATAGGCCAAGACGTAAAAAAAAAAGTGTGAGGAGCTACGACACGCGCGGGTGTTGGTGAAAATGTTCTATGACTTGAGTCTATCTTGTTTCTGAGGCTCCTGCTGTTAGTATAGAAGATTCTTAGCCCGTCCTCTGTTACTCCCCTAGAATTACTTCTAAGCTGCCTGGTTATATTATGAGCTAGATGTCCCCTGGGTGTCAACAACTGATCCCAGCTCCTCCTGCACCCTCACAGCCCTTGATTCAGCTTCATCCTTAATCACAGATATTTCCTTAGCTAATTCTTGCTTGAATTCATCCAGTTTTTCTACAATTATGGTAGCCAGAGACGCTTTATGGAGGCATGAGTTGCACATCCAATTAATTTTAGGTATATTCTCCTGCTTAATTCCAGACAAATGAGCACACTGCACATGACACCATCTAGGGCACAGACAGCATCCAATCCAACACAAATCCAACGGGTGTTGGCTTTGCCAGCCATATGTATGTATATGTTATGCTGAAATATGTATGTATATATAGTAATGATAATTAGTTTAGCCTAGAGTAAATGTAAAACGTATGTGTAGGTAATAATGAAATATGTATGTATATGTAATAATAAAATATGTATGTATATGTTATGCTGAAATATGTATGTATATGTAATAATAATAGTTAATTTAGCTAAACGTAAATGTAAAACATATGTATAGGTAATAATAAAATATGTATATGTAATAATGATTAGTAATTTAGCCTAACGGAAATGTAAAATGTATCATATGTATGTATATGTAATAATAAATTTAGCCTAACGGTCTAACCCGAATTCCCAAGCTGTATACATGGAATCCCCGCGCTTTGAAAAATACTAGACGCAGAACATATATATATATATATATATATATATATATATATATATATATATATATATATATATATATATATATATATATATATATATATATATATATATATATATATTTTTTTTTTTACGTTGTTGCCTATTGCGCCGGTAGGCATCTTCCCGGTGGGGCCTGCTGGTCGGCCCAAGGCTTCTTCCAGGTGGGGCCTGATGGTCGGCCCAGCCCGTTCTGGCGCAGGCGAGTGTTTATAGTGGCGCCATCTTGCATTGGTTCATACTGCCCCCCGGAACTCGTTCTTGATTCGCTTGGACGGCTTCCTCTAGAGTCCGGGTTGATGGGTGGTCTTCAGGACAGCATGTGGGTAGTTTTAAGCCACTCGGCGGTGACTGTAAAAAACCCAATGGTAGCGTGAGGATTCGAACCCGCGTCGTCCATCACGCGGCGAATGTGGGTCCAGTACGCTATCACTTCGGCCACCTACCTATATATATATATATATATATATATATATATATATATATATATATATATATATATATATATATATATATATATATATATATATATATATATATATATATATATATATATATATATATATATATATATATATATATATATATATATATATATATATATATATATATATATATATATATATATATATATATATATATATATATATATATATATATATATATATATATATATATATATATATATATATATATATATATATATATATATATATATATTGGCCCCCTTTTCAACTTTTGGGTACGCCACTGAGGTTGGGTCTTCTATTAAATGAAGTTGAGTAATGCAGAGTGGAGTCATCGGCGTAGGAATGGATAGGACAGATCGTTTAGGAAAGAAGATCATCAACGAACAACAGAGAGTGGGAGATAGGACAGAACCCTGTGGGACACCACTGTTAATAGGTTTAAGGGAAGAACAGTGACCGTCTACCACAGCAGGCATAGAACGGTAAGAAAGGATACTGGAGATAAAGGTACAGAGAGACGGATAGAAACCGTAGGAGGTAGTTTGGAAAGCAAAGATTTGTGCCAGACCCTATCAAAACTTTTGATATGCCCAGCGCAATATCAAAGGTTTCACCGAAACGGCTAAGAGAGGATGACCAAGAGTCCGTTAGGAAGGCAAGAAAATCACCAGTAGAACGCCCCTTGCGGAACCCATACTGGCGGTCAGAAGTGGAAAGGTGCTTTTGAATCTTCCGGTTAAGGATTGATTGAAAAGCTTTAGATAGACAAGAAAGTAAAGCTATAGGACGGTAGTTTGAGAGATTGGAGCTATCACCCTTCTTAGGCACAGGCTGTACGAAGGCATACTTCCTGTTATTATTGTTATTACTGTTCCGTCCGTTTTGAAGAGTGTGGCGGAGGTGGGGACAGTGTGTGTGTGTGTGTGTGTGTGTGTGTGTGTGTGTGTGTGTCGCCTCACGAGGTGTCATTAGAGTTCAAAGGCTGTTGCTGTGTCACCCCATCAACGTGCAGATTACAGAGTCACTGGACGCCACGGGACACTCCGAGATGACCGTGTCAGCTGACCAACACCGGAGCGACGACGGGGCGCGGCGAGCACTGCACACCCTGCGGGGCTCCATCGCGCTGCCTCGCCTCACACTGTAAAATGGCCGCCCCACAAGTGCCCCGCCATGCCAGGGGCACTCACAAGCTTACCGGTCCTCCGTCATCTTCATGCTGATGTTTTTTTTAACACAACACCCACTAGGAGGAGTGCCAAAAGCCTGCAGCCACAAGAAAGCCGCCACGCTAGTGTATACCCGTGACTGAGTCACAGCGTAGCGGCCATCACCGTCACGTCACCGACTGCCGCTCCGCAGTCGACCCCCCCTCCCCCACCGCCGCCACACCGCCCCGTCCCTCCGCTGCCCTGCCCGTCCTCTGCTGCTGCTCGGCGGGGTGTCACCATTGGCCTGAAGCTCACATTACCTCGTCTCGGTGTGATTTGCGCCAGTACCGGCACAGTAATGGGTGAAATATAAAGCACAAAGTGGCCTCTGGTGACCTGCCCGCCGCCGGGCGACACCCTTCCGTCTCCCTCGCTCCGCACCCCGCTCCCTGACTCTCAGTCACAGGCCCATGCCTCCTCTGGACCTCGTCAGTGCCCTGGGGACACATTAACAGTCACTTATGGCTGCTGGCGGTTCGTCCGTGCATAAAGGGAGGCAGGAAAATGACGCTGAAGGCAGAACACAACGCCGGGGTCGCCCGCGAGCGGACCAATCACATCACAAGAGGTGATGTTTCCTCAGAGCAGAGAGCGGGGAGGTAGAGGAGGGGAGGAGGGCCGGGCGACGTGGAACATGGCCGCCACGCGCTGGGACCCATATAGCCTAGTCCAGCCCCTTTATCCTGCCCTAGCGACACCACGCCCCCTTCCTCGTGTCCAAATGAAAGGGTTAACCAGAATCTTCACTCTTTCGTCCCTTCCAATAGTAAACTACATCGCAGCCTCCCTTGAACGGCGTATTCTTAATTAAACTTTTTGCTACGGCTGTCGGCTTCATACTCGCTTAAGAAAATATATTAGAGCATTCTCTCTCTCTCTCTCTCTCTCTCTCTCTCTCTCTCTCTCTCTCTCTCTCTCTCTCTCTCTCTCTCTCTCTCTCTCTCTCTCTCTCTCTCATAACTAGCCCATGTTGCCAACGAGGGCCGCGCCATTCCCTTCCATCCTTGTATTTCTGTTTCACTGTCAACAATTCCCGGATGACAACACTCGCGAGCATCAGCAACTTGTCACTATGAGCCACTCAGCGGACAGACGTATTGCCTTACATAATATGTTATACTTATTTAATCCCTAACGACCCGGGGATTCCAGAACTGGGCTGAACATGTGTGTTGCTACGCTGCGGCCGTTCCTGCTCGCTGCCACTTGTACTTTAAATATGTAGTTGTTATGGAGATGAATAGGAGGTGGACACATATATTCCTAACGCTACGGGTGTTCTCGCTGTCACTCAGGGTATTAAATATGTGGTTGTTTATATAAGTATGAATGTTAATATTTTCTATATGTTATAAAAGTTAAAATGTAGGTAAAATGTAGTTGTTTGTTTATATAAATATGAATGTTTGTAATCACTCTATGACTTAAGAGGCAAAATGTAAAATGTATAGTTGTTATTTTATTCTTTTTAACATATTTCCGTCTGTCCTCAAACACACACTCGCTCGGTCGCCCCTACATAAAATTTTCGCCGTCCTAGTGACCAAAGATTATTAAAAATGTAATTGTCTATATTTGAAGTTTATTTTGTTATCTTTTCATTTTTCACAGGGCAGCAATAATATGTACACATGTCCATATTCTCGCTGGCCTTCAAACACACTCACTCACTCACTCGCTCCCACACATAATATTTTCGACCATCACACACAAAATGTTTAAAGTGCA
Organism: Eriocheir sinensis; assembly: GCF_024679095.1. Lineage (NCBI taxonomy): Eukaryota > Metazoa > Arthropoda > Malacostraca > Decapoda > Varunidae > Eriocheir > Eriocheir sinensis. Next base: position 128,145 of record NW_026111581.1, on the reverse strand, counting down.
AAAGTATAGAAAACACTCATTGGTGCCGCCGTGAGTTTAGTAGAACGCGCGCGCTCCGCTCCTATATTTTAAAGCCAAACCCGCAGTCACAAAGTTGAAAATGCAAATATATAGTCACGCCGGCCTTCAGTGGCGAGAGACCCCCCGTTTTGGGAGGATCCACCTGGAGCCTGACAGCCCCGTGCTGTTGATTGGTTTACTGTCAGCATGGCAGTTTTGGATGGATGGGTGCGCTTTCATTGATCATGACTGTATTATGTCATCAAGTAGCTACTGTCAGAGTTGTGTTCCGAGACGTTCAGTCCTCATATAGGTTAGGCTTGGTACGTTGTCAGGCGGCACACTACGTGGTATGTAACGTTGCAATGAAGCGAGACAAAAACTTCAAGGATGTATTTTACATCTGAAATAAAGAAAACGCAATTATTGGAGCAAGTACGAAGGAGTGAACTGAATTTTGTTGCAGGAGATGGAAGGCTTGAAAGAAGGATGGAAAGGGTGAAGAGGATTATGATGTGATTGATGTGCGGTGTTCTGGTTTCAATTGCGGTGCGGGATGAGGTTGTGTGCCCGTGCCAGAGCCTGAGCCTGAACCAGTGCCCGTGCCAGAGCCTGAGCCTGAACCAGTGCCCGTGCCAGAGCCTGAGCCTGAACCAGTGCCCATGCCAAAGCCTGAGCCTGAACCAGTGCCCGTGCCAGAGCCTGAGCCTGAACCAGTGCCCGTGCCAGAGCCTGAGCCTGAACCGATGCCCTTGCCTGAGCCTGAGCCTGAACCAATGCCCGTGCCAGAGCCTGAGCCTGAACCAGTGCCCGTACCAGAGCCTGAGCCTGAACAAGTGTTCGTGCCAGAGCCTGAGCCTGAACCAGTGCCCGTGCCAGAGCCTGAGCCTGATCCAGTGCCCGTGCCAGAGCCTGAGCCTGAACCAGTGCCCGTGCCAGAGCCTGAGCCTGAACCAGTGCCCGTGCCAAAGCCTGAGCCTGAACCAGTGCCTGTGCCAGAACCTGAGCCTGAACCAGTGCCTGTGCCAGAGCCTGAGCCTGAACCAGTGCCCGTGCCAGAGACTGAGCCTGAACCAGTGCCCGTGCCAGAGCCTGAGCCTGAACCAGTGCCCGTGCCTTAGCCTGAGCCTGAACCAGTGCCCGTGCCAATGCCTGAACCAGTGCCCGTGCCAGAGCCTGAGCCTGAACCAGTGCCCGTGCCTTAGCCAGAGCCTGAACCAGTGCCCGTGCCAATGCCTGAACCAGTGCCCGTGCCAGAGCCTGAGCCTGAGCCAGTGCCCATGCCAGAGCCTGAGCCTGAACCAGTGCCCGTGCCAGAGCCTGAGCCTGAACCAGCTCCCGTGCCAGAGCCTGAGCCTGAACCAGTGCCCGTGCCAATGCCTGAACCAGTGCCCGTGCCAGAGCCTGAGCCTGAACCAGTGCCCGTGCCAGAGCCTGAGCCTGAACCAGTGCCCGTGCCAGAGCCTGAGCCTGAACCAGTGCCCGTGCCAGAGCCTAAGCCTGAACCAGTGCCCGTGCCAGAGTCTGAGCCTGAATCAGTGCCCGTGCTTGAACCAGTGCCCGTGCCTGAACCTGAGCCTGAACCAGTGCCCGTGCTTGAACCAGTGCCCGTGCCAGAGTCTGAGCCTGAACCAGTGCCCGTGCCAGAGACTGAGCCTGAACCAGTGCCCGTGCCCGTGCCAGAGCCTGAGCCTGAACCAGTGCCCGTGCCAGAGCCTGAGCCTGAACCAGTGCCCGTGCCAGAGCCTGAGCCTGAACCAGTGCCCGTGCCCGTGCCAGAGCCTGAGCCTGAACCAGTGCCCGTGCCCGTGCCAGAGCCTGAGCCTGAACCAGTGCCCGTGCCAGAGCCTGAGCCTGAACCAGTGCCCGTGCCCGTGCCAGAGCCTGAGCCTGAACCAGTGCCCGTGCCCGTGCCTGAACCTGAGCCTGAACCAGTGCCCGTGCCAGAGCCTGAGCCTGAACCAGTGCCCGTGCCAGAGCCTGAGCCTGAACCAGTGCCCGTGCCAATGCCTGAACCAGTGCCCGTGCCAGAGCCTGAGCCTGAACCAGTGCCCTTGCCAGAGCCTGAGCCTGAACCAGTAACCGTGCAAGAGCATGAGCCTGGACCAGTCCCTGTGCCTGAGCCTGAGCCTGAACCAGTGCCCGTGCCAGAGCCTGAACCTGAACCATTGCCCGTGCCAGAGCCTGAGCCTGAACAAGCACCCGTGCCAGAGCCTGAGCCTGAAGAAGCGCCCGTGCCAGAGCCTGAACAAGTGTCCGTGCCTGAGCCTGAGCCTGAGCCAGTGCCCGTGCCAGAGCCTGAGCCTGAACCAGTGCCCGTCCCTAGGGCTGAGCCTGAACAAGTGCCCGTGCCAGAGCCTTAGCCTGAAGACTCTGCCCGTACCTGAGTCTGACCCTGAACCAATGCCCGTGCCAGAGCCTGAGCCTGAACCAGTGCCAATGCCAGAGCCTGAGCCTGAACCAGTGCCCGTGCCTGAGTCTGAGCCTGAACCAGTGCACGTGCCAAAGCCTGAGCCTGAACCAGTGCCCGTGCCAGAGCCTGAGCCTGAACCAGTGCCCATGCCAGAGCCTGAGACTGAACCAGTGCCCGTGTCTGAGCCTGAGCCTGAATCAGTGCCTGTGCCAGAGCCTGAGCCTGAACCAGTGCCCGTGTCTGAGCCTGAGCCTGAACCAGTGCCCGTGTCTGAGCCTGAGCCTGAACCAGTGCCCATGCCAGAACCTGAGCCTGAACCAGTGCCCGTGTCTGAGCCTGAGGCTGAACCAGTGCCCGTGTCTGAGCCTGAGCCTGAACCAGTGCCCGTGTCTGAGCCTGAGCCTGAACCAGTGCCCATGCCAGAACCTGAGCCTGAACCAGTGCCCGTGTCTGAGCCTGAGCCTGAACCAGTGCCCGTGTCTGAGCCTGAGCCTGAACCAGTGCCCGTGCCAGAGCCTGAGCCTGAACCAGTGCCCGTGCCAGAGCCTGAGTCTGAAAGAGTGCCCGTGCCAGAGCCTGAGCCTGAACCAGTGCCCGTGCCAGAGCCTGAGTCTGAAAGAGTGCCCGTGCCAGAGCCTGAGCCTGAACCAGTGCCGTGCCTGAGCCTGAGCCTGAACCAGTGGCAGTGCCAGAGTCTGAGCCTGAACCAGTGCCCGTGCCAAAGCCTGAGTCTGAACCAGTGCCCGTGCCAAAGCCTGAGCCTGAACCAGTGCCCGTGCCAAAGCCTGAGCCTGAACCAGTGCCCGTGCCAAAGCCTGAGTCTGAACCAGTGCCCGTGCCAAAGCCTGAGCCTGAACCAGTGCCCGTGCCAAAGCCTGAGTCTGAACCAGTGCCCGTGCCAAAGCCTGAGCCTGAACCAGTGCCCGTGCCAGAGCCTGAGCCTGAACCAGTGCTCGTGCAAGAGCCTGAGCCTCAACCAGTGCTCGTGGAAGAGCCTGAGCCTGAACCAGTGCCCGTGCCACAGCCTGAGCCTGAACCTGGAACCAGTGCCCGTGCCACAGCCTAAGCCTGAACCAGTGCACGTGCCACAGCCTGAGCCTGAACCAGTGCCCGTGCCAGAGCCTGAGCCTGAACCAGTGCCCGTGCCAGAGCCTGAGCCTGAACCAGTGCCCGTGCCAGAGCCTGAGCCTGAACCAGTGCCCGTGCCTGAGCCTGAGCCTGAACCAGTGCCCGTGCCAGAGCCTGAGCCTGAACCAGTGCCCGTGCCAGAGCCTGAGCCTGAACCAGTGCCAGTGCCATAGCCTGAGCCTGAACCAGTGCCCGTGCCAGAGCCTGAGCCTGAACCAGTGCCCGTGCCAGAGCCTGAGCCTGAACCAGTGCCCGTGCCAGAGCCTGAGCCTGAACCAGTGCCCGTGCCAGAGCCTGAGCCTGAACCAGTGCCCGTGCCAGAGCCTGAGCCTGAACCAGTGCCCGTGCCAGAGCCTGAGCCTGAACCAGTGCCCGTACCAGAGTCTGAGCCTGAACCAATGCCCGTACCAGAGTCTGAGCCTGAACCAATGCCCGTGCCAGAGCCTGAGCCTGAACCAATGCCCGTGCCTTAGCCTGAGCCTCAACCAGTGCCCATGCCAGAGCCTGAGCCTGAACCAGTTCCCGTGCCAGAGCCTGAGCCTGAACCAGTGACCGTGCCAGAGCCTGAGCCTGAACCGATGCCCTTGCCTGAGCCAGAGCCTGAATCAGTGCCCGTGCCAGAGCCTGAGCCTGAACCAGTGCCCGTGCCAGAGCCTGAGCCTGAACAAGTGTCCGTGCCAGAGCCTGAGCCTGAACCAGTGCCCGTGCCAAAGCCTGAGCCTGAACCAGTGCCTGTGCAAGAACCTGAGCCTGAATCAGTGCCTGTGCAAGAACCTGAGCCTGAACCAGTGCCTGTGCCAGAGCCTGAGCCTGAACCAGTGCCCGTGCCAGAGCCTGAGCCTGAACCAGTGCCCGTGCCTTAGCCTGAGCCTGAACCAGTGCCCGTGCCAATGCCTGAACCAGTGCCCGTGCCAGAGCCTGAGCCTGAACCAGTGCCCATGCCAGAGCCTGAGCCTGAACCAGTGCCCGTGCCAGAGCCTGAGCATGAACCAGTTCCCGTGCCAGAGCCTGAGCCTGAATCAGTGCCTGTGCCAGAGCCTGAGCCTGAACCAGTGCCCGTGTCTGAGCCTGAGCCTGAACCAGTGCCCGTGTCTGAGCCTGAGCCTGAACCAGTGCCCATGCCAGAACCTGAGCCTGAACCAGTGCCCATGCCAGAGCCTGAGCCTGAACCAGTGCCCGTGCCAGAGCCTGAGCCTGAACCAGTGCCCGTGCCAGAGTCTGAGCCTGAGCCTGAACCAGTGCCCATGCCAGAACCTGAGCCTGAACCAGTGCCCGTGCCAGAGCCTGAGCCTGAACCAGTGCCCGTGCCAGAGCCTGAGCCTGAACCAGTGCCCGTGCCAGAGTCTGAGCCTGAACCAGTTCCCGTGCCTGAACCTGAGCCTGAACCAGTGCCCGTGCCAGAGCCTGAGCCTGAACCAGTGCCCGTGCCAGAGCCTGAGCCTGAAACAGTGCCCGTGCCAGAACCTGAGCCTGAATCAGTGCCATTGCCAGACACTGAGCCTGAACCAGTGCCCGTGCCTGAGCCTGAGCCTGAACCAGTGCCCGTGCCTGAGCCTTAGCCTGAACCAGTGCCCGTGCCAGAACCTGAGCCTGAATCAGTGCCCTTGCCAGACCCTGAGCCTGAACCAGTGCCCGTGCCAATGCCTGAATAAGTGCTCGTGTCAGAGCCTGAGCCTGAATCAGTGCCCGTGCCCGTGCCAGAGCCTGAGCCTGAACCAGTGCCCGTGCCAGAGTCTGAGCCTGAACCAGTGCCCGTGCCAGAGCCTGAGCCTGAACCAGTGCCCGTGCCAGAGCCTGAGCCTGAACCAGTGCCCGTGCCAGAGCCTGAGCCTGAACCAGTGCCCGTGCCAGAGCCTGAGCCTGAACCAGTAACCGTGCCAGAGCCTGAGCCTGAACCAGTGCCCGTGCCAATGCCTGAACCAGTGCCCGTGCCAGAGCCTGAGCCTGAACCAGTGCCCGTGCCCGTGCCAGAGCCTGAGCCTGAACCAGTGCCCTTGCCAGAGCCTGAGCCTGAACCAGTAACCGTGCCAGAGCATGAGCCTGGACCAGTCCTTGTGCCTGAGCCTGAGCCTGAACCAGTGCCCGTGTCAGAGCCTGAACCTGAACCATTGCCCGTGGCAGAGCCTAAGCCTGAACAAGCACCCGTTCCAGAGCCTGAGCCTGAACAAGCGCCCGTGCCAGAGCCTGAACAAGTGCCCGTGCCTGAGCCTGAGCCTGAGCCAGTGCCCGTGCCAGAGCCTGAGCCTGAACCAGTGCCCGTCCCTAGGGCTGAGCCTGAACAAGTGCCCGTGCCAAAGCCTTAGCCTGAAGACTCTGCCCGTACCTGAGTCTGACCCTGAACCAATGCCCGTGCCAGAGCCTGAGCCTGAACCAGTGCCCATGCCAGAGCCTGAGCCTGAACCAGTGCCCGTGCCTGAGTCTGAGCCTGAACCAGTGCACCTGCCAAACCCTGAGCCTGAACCAGTGCCCGTGCCAGAGCCTGAGCCTGAACCAGTGCCCGTGCCAGAGCCTGAGCCTGAACCAGTGCCCATGCCAGAGCCTGAGCCTGAACCAGTGCCCGTGTCTGAGCCTGAGCCTGAATCAGTGCCTGTGCCAGAGCCTGAGCCTGAACCAGTGCCCGTGTCTGAGCCTGAGCCTGAACCAGTGCCCGTGTCTGAGCCTGAGCCTGAACCAGTGCCCATGCCAGAACCTGAGCCTGAACCAGTGCCCGTGTCTGAGCCTGAGGCTGAATCAGTGCTTGTGCCAGAGCCTGAGCTTGAACCAGTGCCCGTGCCAGAGCCTGAGCCTGAACCAGTGCCCGTGCCAGAGCCTGGGCCTGAACCAGTGCCCGTGCCAGAGCCTGAGCCTGAACCAGTGCCCGTGCCAGAGCCTGAGCCTGAACCAGTGCCCGTGCCAGAGCCTGGGCCTGAACCAGTGCCCGTGCCAGAGCCTGAGCCTGAACCAGTGCCCGTGCCAGAGCCTGAGCCTGAACCAGTGCCCGTGCCAGAGCCTGAGCCTGAACCAGTGCCCGTGACAGAGCCTGAGCCTGAACCAGTGCCCGTGTCTGAGCCTGAGCCTGAATCAGTGCCTGTGCCAGAGCCTGAGCCTGAACCAGTGCCCGTGTCTGAGCCTGAGCCTGAACCAGTGCCCGTGTCTGAGCCTGAGCCTGAACCAGTGCCCATGCCAGAACCTGAGCCTGAACCAGTGCCCGTGTCTGAGCCTGAGGCTGAATCAGTGCTTGTGCCAGAGCCTGAGCTTGAACCAGTGCCCGTGCCAGAGCCTGAGCCTGAACCAGTGCCCGTGCCTGAGCCTGGGCCTGAACCAGTGCCCGTGCCAGAGCCTGAGCCTGAACCAGTGCCCGTGCCAGAGCCTGAGCCTGAACCAGTGCCCGTGCGAGAGCCTGAGCCTGAACCAGTGCCCGTGCCAGAGCCTGAGCCTGAACCAGTGCCCGTGCCAGAGCCTGAGCCTGAACCAGTGCCCGTGCCAGAGCCTGAGCCTGAACCAGTGCCCGTGCCAGAGCTTGAGCCTGAACCAGTGCCCGTGCCAGAGCCTGAGCCTGAACCAGTGCCCGTGACAGAGCCTGAGCCTGAACCAGTGCCCGTGCCAGAGCCTGAGCCTGAACCAATGCCCGCGCCAGAGCCTGAGCCTGAACCAGTGCCCGTGCCTTAGCCTGAGCCTGAACCAATGCCCGTGCCCTAGCCTGAGCCTGAACCAATGCCCGTGCCTTAGCCTGAGCCTGAACCAATGCCCGTGCCTTAGCCTGAGCCTCAACCAGTGCCCATGCCAGAGCCTGAGCCTGAACCAGTTCCCGTGCCAGAGCCTGAGCCTGAACCAGTGACCGTGCCAGAGCCTGAGCCTGAACCAGTGCCCGTGCCTGAGCCAGAGCCTGAACCAGTGCCCGTGCCAGAGCCTGAGCCTGAACCAGTGCCCGTGCCAGAGCCTGAGCCTGAACCAGTGTCCGTGCCAGAGCCTGAGCCTGAACCAGTGCCCGTGCCAAAGCCTGAGCCTGAACCAGTGCCTGTGCAAGAACCTGAGCCTGAATCAGTGCCTGTGCAAGAACCTGAGCCTGAACCAGTGCCTGTGCCAGAGCCTGAGCCTGAACCAGTGCCCGTGCCAGAGCCTGAGCCTGAACCAGTGCCCGTGCCAGAGCCTGAGCCTGAACCAGTGCCCGTGCCAGAGCCTGAGCCTGAACCAGTGCCCGTGCCAGAGCCTGAGCCTGAACCAGTGCCCGTGCCAGAGCCTGAGCCTGAACCAGTGCCCGTGCCAGAGCCTGAGCCTGAACCAGTGCCTGTGCCAGAGCCTGAGCCTGAACCAGTGCCCGTGTCTGAGCCTGAGCCTGAACCAGTGCCCGTGCCAGAACCTGAGCCTGAACCAGTGCCCATGCCAGAGCCTGAGCCTGAACCAGTGCCCGTGCCAGAGCCTGAGCCTGAACCAGTGCCCGTGCCAGAGTCTGAGCCTGAGCCTGAACCAGTGCCCGTGCCAGAACCTGAGCCTGAACCAGTGCCCATGCCAGAGCCTGAGCCTGAACCAGTGCCCGTGCCAGAGCCTGAGCCTGAACCAGTGCCCGTGCCAGAGTCTGAGCCTGAACCAGTTCCCGTGCCTGAACCTGAGCCTGAACCAGTGCCCGTGCCAGAGCCTAGCCTGAACCAGTGCCGTGCCTGAGCCTGAGCCTGAAACAGTGCCCGTGCCAGAACCTGAGCCTGAATCAGTGCCATTGCCAGACACTGAGCCTGAACCAGTGCCCGTGCCTGAGCCTGAGCCTGAACCAGTGCCCGTGCCTGAGCCTTAGCCTGAACCAGTGCCCGTGCCAGAACCTGAGCCTGAATCAGTGCCCTTGCCAGACACTGAGCCTGAACCAGTGCCCGTGCCAATGCCTGAATAAGTGCTCGTGTCAAAGCCTGAGCCTGAACCAGTGCCCGTGCCAGAGCCTGAGCCTGAACCAGTGCCCGTGCCAGAGCCTGAGCCTGAACCAGTGCCCGTGCCAGAGCCTGAGCCTGAACCAGTGCCCGTGCCAGAGCCTGAGCCTGAACCAGTGCCCGTGCCAGAGCCTGAGCCTGAACCAGTAACCGTGCCAGAGCCTGAGCCTGAACCAGTGCCCGTGGCAATGCCTGAACAAGTGCCCGTGCCAGAGCCTGAGCCTGAACCAGTGCCCGTGCCCGTGCCAGAGCCTGAGCCTGAACCAGTGCCCTTGCCAGAGCCTGAGCCTGAACCAGTAACCGTGCCAGAGCATGAGCCTGGACCAGTCCTTGTGCCTGAGCCTGAGCCTGAACCAGTGCCCGTGTCAGAGCCTGAACCTGAACCATTGCCCGTGGCAGAGCCTAAGCCTGAACAAGCACCCGTGCCAGAGCCTGAGCCTGAACAAGCGCCCGTGCCAGAGCCTGAACAAGTGCCCGTGCCTGAGCCTGAGCCTGAGCCAGTGCCCGTGCCAGAGCCTGAGCCTGAACCAGTGCCCGTCCCTAGGGCTGAGCCTGAACAAGTGCCCGTGCCAAAGCCTTAGCCTGAAGACTCTGCCCGTACCTGAGTCTGACCCTGAACCAATGCCCGTGCCAGAGCCTGAGCCTGAACCAGTGCCCATGCCAGAGCCTGAGCCTGAACCAGTGCCCGTGCCTGAGTCTGAGCCTGAACCAGTGCACCTGCCAAACCCTGAGCCTGAACCAGTGCCCGTGCCAGAGCCTGAGCCTGAACCAGTGCCCGTGCCAGAGCCTGAGCCTGAACCAGTGCTTATGCCAGAGCCTGAGCCTGAACCAGTGCCCGTGTCTGAGCCTGAACCTGAATCAGTGCCTGTGCCAGAGCCTGAGCCTGAACCAGTGCCCGTGTCTGAGCCTGAGCCTGAACCAGTGCCCGTGTCTGAGCCTGAGCCTGAACCAGTGCCCATGCCAGAACCTGAGCCTGAACCAGTGCCCATGCCAGAGCCTGAGCCTGAACCAGTGCCCGTGTCTGAGCCTGAGCCTGAACCAGTGCCCGTGTCTGAGCCTGAGCCTGAACCAGTGCCCATGCCAGAACCTGAGCCTGAACCAGTGCCCGTGTCTGAGCCTGAGGCTGAATCAGTGCTTGTGCCAGAGCCTGAGCTTGAACCAGTGCCCGTGCCAGAGCCTGAGCCTGAACCAGTGCCCGTGCCAGAGCCTGAGCCTGAACCAGTGCCCGTGCCAGAGCCTGAGCCTGAACCAGTGCCCGTGCCAGAGCCTGAGCCTGAACCAGTGCCCGTGCCAGAACCTGAGCCTGAACCAGTGCCCGTGCCAGAGCCTGAGCCTGAACCAGTGCCCGTGCCAGAGCCTGAGCCTGAACCAGTGCCCGTGCCAGAGCCTGAGTCTGAAAGAGTGCCCGTGCCAGAGCCTGAGCATGAACCAGTGCCCGTGCCAGAGCCTGAGTCTGAAAGAGTGCCCGTGCCAGAGCCTGAGCCTGAACCAGTGTCGTGCCTGAGCCTGAGCCTGAACCAGTGGCAGTGCCAGAGTCTGAGCCTGAACCAGTGCCCGTGCCAGAGCCTGAGCCTGAACCAGTGCCCGTGCCTGAGCCTGAGCCTGAACCAGTGCCCGTGCCAAAGCCTGAGTCTGAACCAGTGCCCGTGCCAAAGCCTGAGCCTGAACCAGTGCACGTGCCAAAGCCTGAGTCTGAACCAGTGCCCGTGCCAAAGCCTGAGCCTGAACCAGTGCCCGTGGCAGAGCCTGAGCCTGAACCAGTGCCCGTGCAAGAGCCTGAGCCTGAACCAGTGCTCGTGCAAGAGCCTGAGCCTGAACCAGTGCCGGTGCTAGAGCCTAAGCCTGAACCAGTGCCCGTGCCATAGCCTAAGCCTGAAGCAGTGCCCGTGCCAGTCTCTCTCTCTCTCTCTCTCTCTCTCTCTCTCTCTCTCTCTCTCTCTCTCTCTCTCTCTCTCTCTCTCTCTCTCTCTCTCTCTCTCTCTCTCTCTCTCTCTCTCTCTCTCTCTCTCACTGTGGACTTTTTCCTCTCATTTATTTCTGCCCTTAATTAGGATGTTTCTTCTGTTGTACACACTCTCTCTCTCTCTCTCTCTCTCTCTCTCTCTCTCTCTCTCTCTCTCTCTCTCTCTCTCTCTCTCTCTCTCTCTCTCTCTCTCTCTCTCTCTCTCTCTCTCTCTCTCTCTCTCTCTCTCTCTCTCTCTCTCTCTCTCTCTCTCTCTCTCTCTCTCTCTCTCTCTCTCTCTCTCTCTCTCTCTCTCTCTCTCTCTCTCTCTCTCTCTCTCACACACACACACACACACTGTGGAATTTTTCCTCTCATTTATTTCTGCCCTAAACTAGGATGTTTTTTCTGTTGTACTCTCTCTCTCTCTCTCTCTCTCTCTCTCTCTCTCTCTCTCTCTCTCTCTCTCTCTCTCTCTCTCTCTCTCTCTCTCTCTCTCTCTCTCTCTCTCTCTCTCTCTCTCTCTCTCTCTCTCTCTGAATGAATTGATTTTTTTTTTTTTAAATAGCATGTATAGTTATTATGGATGTAGTCGATCATAGTCTAATAACAATAACAATATTTATAAGCTACCTAAAAAAAAAAGAATCGGACATGAAGAGTTATCAATAAATCCGATAAATAAATCCGAGATATCTGGTACCGGTACCGAGGAATCTGGTACCGATACCTGCCCACCCCAACAGCGCAAGATGGGACGCATATTCGCCAAGTCTGGAACACCTCGTCTCCACGGGAAATTAGGACCAATCACTGCGCGCGCTCAGCCAGGCCTGGTATTGCCAGCTCTTGACTGTCCTATCGCTCTTGTACACCCTCTGGACCCACCGAAAAAGTGATGCTTCTGGCATTTTGCTTCAGCTCGGTGGGACGACCTGAGGATGTACTTTTCCGATTTCCCGTGGAATGATTATTGCTTCCAGGATAGAGATCCCTCGGTGTGTGCTCAGCGTATCACAGAGGTGATTGTCTCTGGAATGGAGGCATACATTCCACGTTCTTTCTCTACTCCTCACGCTAAAAAACCTTGGTTTAATCACGCTTGTTCTCGTGGTGTCAATGATAGAGAGGCAGCTCACAAAAGGTACCTGAGCCTTCAAACTAATGCTAATTATGAACTTTACATTTCTGCCCGGAATCGTGCCAAATCTATTCTCCGACTAACCAAAAACTCTTTCATTAATAGAAAATGCCAAAACCTTGCTTTCTCTAACTCTTCCCGTGACTTCTGGCATCTAGCCAAAAACATCTCCTCCAACTGCACTTCTTCATCTTTCACTCCACTCCTCAGTCCTGACGGCAACACTGCCGTCTCATCTATCTCTAAGGCTGAACTCTTCTCTGAAACTATTTCAAAAAACTCCATTCTGGACGACTCTGGGGCATATTCCTCCTACTCATCCCCCCTCTGACTCTTTTATGCCTGTTATAAAGATTCTTCAAAATTATGTTTTCTATGCCCTCTCTGGCCTCAATCCTCAGAAGGATTATGGACCTGATGGAGTGCCTCCTATTGTCCTTAGAAACTGTGCCTCCGTGCTGTCACCCTGCCTGGTCAAACTCTTTCGCCTCTGCCTGTCAACACCTACCTCTCCTTCCTGCTGGAAGTATGCCGGTACCTAAGAAGGGTGACCGCTAAAGCTTTTGAATCAATCCTTAACCGGAAAATTCAAAAGCACCTTTCCACTTCTGACCTTCTATCTGATCGCCAGTATGGGTTCCGCAAGGGACGTTCTACTGGTGATCTCCTTGCCTTCCCAACTGACTCTTGGCCATCCTGTCTTAGCCGTTTCGGTGAAACCTTTGCTATTGCGCTGGACATATCTAAGGCTTTTGATAGGGTCTGGCACAAATCTTTGCTTTCCAAACAACCCTTCCACGGTTTCTCTCCTTTTCTCTGTACCTTTATCTCCAGTTTCCTTTTTGATCGTTCTATTTCTGCTGTGGTAGACGGTCACTGTTCTTCCCCTAAACCTATTAAAAGTGGTGTCCCACATGGTTCTGTTCTATCTCCCACTCTCTTTCTGTTGTTCATTGATGATCTTCTTTCCAAAACGAACTGTCCTATGATTCCACTCTGCATTACTCAACTTCTTTTAATAGAAGACCCACCCTACAGGAACTTAACGATTCAAGGCTGGAGGCAACAGAACGCTTAGCCGCAGACCTTACAATTATTTCCGATTGGGGCAAGAGGAACCTGGTGTCCTTCAACGCCTCAAAAACACAGTTTATCCACCTATCCACTCGACACAATCCTCCAAACAACTATCCCCTATTCCTGGACAACACTCAGCTATCACCTTCCTCAACACTAAACATCCTCGGTCTATCCTTAACTCAAAATCTCAACTGGAAACTTCATATCTCATCTCTTACTAAATCAGCTTCCTCGAGGCTGGGCGTTTTGTATCGTCTCCGCCAGTTCTTTTCCCCCGCACAGTTGCTGTCCATTTACAGGAGTCTTGTCCGCCCTCGTATGGAGTAGGCATCACATGTGTGGGGGGGGTCCACTCACACAGCTCTCCTTGACAGAGTGGAATCAAAGGCTCCTCGTCTCATCAGCTCTCCTCCTCCTACTGATAGTCTTCTACCTCTCAAATTCCGCCGCCATGTTGCCTCTCTTTCTATCTTCTATTGATATTTTTATGCTGACTGCTCTTTTGAACTTGCTAACTGCATGCCTCCCCTCCTCCCGCGGCCCCGCTGCACACAACTTTCTACTCATGCTCATCCCTATACTGTCCAAACCCCTTATGCAAGAGTTAACCAGCATCTTCACTCTTTCATCCCTCACGCTGGTATACTCTGGAACAATCTTCCTTCATCTGTATTTCCTCCTGCCTACGAGTTGAACTCTTTCAAGAGGAGGGTATCAGGACACCTCTCCTTCCGAAATTGACCTCTGATTTTGGACACTCCTTTAACCTCTGTTAGGGAGCAGTGAGTAGCGGTCCTTTTTTTTTTACTTTTTTTATTTACGCCCTTGAGCTGTCTCTTTAGCTGTAGAAAAAAATTACTTACCTTTTATTTACACAGTTTTATCAAATATGTTATTTTTTTCGTGAGAACACACACATTTTCAACAGTTGAGATTTTTCTACTGATGTTACTGATGTCTGACACATTATAACATACAGCTGGAACACATAACTGATAACTGCAACGAGCTAAGCTATCTGGGAACACTGACGGAACATCGTCCCTTGCTCCTCGGGCTGTGTTACTTTATTTTCAACAGTTGAGATTTTTTTTTTTTTTACAACAAAGGAGGCAGCTTAAGGGCACAAAAAAAACAATAATAAAAAAAAGCCCGCTAATCGCTGCTCCTAAAAAAAGAATCAGAAGAGGTGGCCAAAAGCAAGGTCAGATTCGGAAGGAGAGGTGTCCTGATACCCTCCTCTTGAAAGAGTTCAAGTCGTAGGCAGGAGGAAATACAGATGAAGGAAGATTGTTCCAGAGTTTACCAGCGTGAGGGATGAAAGAGTGAAGATGCTGGTTAACTCTTGCATAAGGGGTTTGGACAGTATAGGGATGAGCATGAGTCGTGTGCAGCGGGGCCGTGGGAGGGGAGGAGGCATGCAGTTAGCAAGTTCAGAAGAGCAGTCAGCGTGGAAATATCGATAGAAGATAGAAAGAGAGGCAACATCGCGGCGGAATTTAAGAGCTAGAAGACTATCAGTAGGAGGAGGAGAGCTGATGAGACGAAGAGTCTTAGCCTCCACTCTGTCCAGAAGAGCTGTGTGGGTGTAGCCCCCCCACACGTGAGATGCATACTCCATACGAGGGCGGACAAGGTCCCTGTATATGGATAGCAACTGCGCGGGGGAGAATAACTGGCGGAGACGATACAGAACGCCCAACCTCGAGGAAGCTGATTTAGCGAGAGAGGAGATATGAAATTTCCAGTTGAGATTTTGAGTTAAGGATAGACCGAGGATGTTTAGTGCTGAAGAAGGTGACAGCTGAGTGTTGTCGAAGAATAGGGGATAGGTGTTTGGAAGATTGTGTAGAGTTGATAGGTGGATAAATTGAGTTTTTGAGGCATTGAAGGACACAAGGCTCCTGCCCCAAACGGAAATAATAGCAAGGTCTGAGGTTAAGCGTTCTGCAGCCTCCAGTCTGGAGTCGTGTACTTCCTGTTGTGATGGTCTTCTATTGAAAGAAGTTGAATAATGCAGAGTGGAGTCGTCGGCGTACGAGTGGACAGGATAGTTTGTTATGGAAAGAAGATCATTGATGAATAACAGAAAGAGGGTGGGTGATAGGACAGAGCCCTGTGGAACGCCACTATTGATAGCTTTAGGGGAAGAGCAGTGACCGTCTACCACCCCAGAGATAGAACGGCCGGAAAGGAAACTGGAGATAAAGGAACAGAGAGAGGGATAGAATCCGAAAGAGGGCAGTTTAGAAAGCAAAGACTGGTGCCAGACTCTATCGAAGGCTTTCGATATGTCTAGCGCAACAGAGAAAGTTTCACCGAAACTGCTAAGAGAGGATGACCAAGAGTCCGTTAAGAGAGCAAGAAGATCGCCAGTAGAACGTCCCTTGCGGAATCCATACTGGCGATGAGAAAGAAGATTAGAAGTGGAAAGGTGCTTTTGAATCTTCCGGTTAGGGATTGATTCAAAAGCTTTAGATAGACATGAAAGTAAAGCTATTGGGCGGTCGTTTGAGGGATTGGAGCGGTCACCCTTCTTAGGCACAGGCTGTACAAAGGCATACTTCCAGCAGGAAGGAAAAATAGATGATGATAGGCAGAGACGAGTTTGACCAGGCAGGGTGTCAGCACAGCAGCACAGTTTGTAAGGACAATAGGAGGCACTCCATCAGGTCCATAAGCCTTCTGAGAGTTGAGGCCAGAGAGGGCATAGAAAACATCATTAGGAAGAATCTTAATAACAGGCATAAAGGAGTCAGATTGGGATGAGTAGGAGGAATATGCCCAGAATCGTCCAAGGTGGAGTTCTTACAGAAAGTTTGAGCGAAGAGTTCAGCCTTAGAGACAGATGAGACGGTAGTGCTGCCGTCAGGGTTAAAGATAGGAGGGAAAGAGGAAGAAGTGAGATTGGAGGAGATATTTTTGGTTAGATGCTAGAAGTCACGGGAAGAATTAGAAGAAGCAAGGTGTTGACATTTTCTATTTATAAAAGAAGTTTTGGTAAGTCGGAGAATAGATTTGGCACGATTCCGGGCTGAAATGTATAGATTAAAGTTAATGGGAGTTCGAAGGCTCTGGAACCTTTTGTGAGCTGCCTCTCTATCTTTAATAGCACGATAACAAGCATGATTAAACCAAGGCTTTTTAGCATGAGGAGTAGAGAAAGTACGTGGAATGTATGCCACCATTCCAGAGACAATCACCTCTGTGATGCAAGAAAGACATCCGCCCCATACACACACACACACACACACACACACACACACACACACACACACACATTGCAAGAAAAAATACACACCCACACACCCCCCACACACACACATTGCAAGAAAGCCACACCCAAATACCCCCACACACACACACACACATTGCAAGAACCACACCCAATACCCCCCACACACACACATTGCAAGAACCACACCCAACACCCCCACACACACACATTGCAAGAACCACACCCAAATACACCCCCCAACACACACACATTGCAAGAACCACACCCAAATACCCCCACACACACACACACATTGCAAGAAATCCACACCCAATACCCCCACACACACACATTGCAAGAAATCCACACCCAAATACACCCACACACACACACACACACATTGGACGACTACCACACCCAAATACCCGCCCCCGCAGACACACATTGCAAGAAATCCACACCCAACACCCCACACACACACACATTGCAAGAAATCCACACCCAACACCCCCACACACACACACACACATTGCAAGAACCACACCCAAATACCCCCCCACACACACACACATTGCAAGAACCACACCCAAATACCCCCACACACACACACATTGCAAGAATCACACCCATACCCCACACACACACACATTGCAAGAAATCCACACCCAACACCCCCACACACACACACACATTGCAAGAAATCCACACCCAACACACCCACACACACACACATTGCAAGAAATCCACACCCAATACCCCCCCCACACACACACACATTGCAAGAAATCCACACCCAAATACCCACACACACACACACACACACATTGCAAGAAATCCACACCCAAATACACCCCCCCACACACACACATAGCAAGAAATCCACACCCACATACACCCACACCCACACACATTGCAAGAACCACACCCAATACACCCCACACACACACATTGCAAGAAATCCACACCCACATACCCCCCCACACACACACACATTGCAAGAACCACACCCAAATACCCCCCCCACACACACACACACATTGCAAGAAATCCACACCAAATACCCCCCACACACACACACATTGCAAGAAATCCACACCCAAATACCCCCACACACACATTGCAAGAACCACACCCACATACCCACACACACACACATTGCAAGAAACCACACCCAATACACCCCCCACACACACATTGCAAGAAATCCACACCCATATACACCCACACACACACACACATTGCAAGAAATCCACACCCACATACCCCCCCCACACACACACATTGAAAGAAATCCACACACACATACCCCCACACACACACACACCCATTGCAAGAACCACACCCAACACCCCCCACACACACACACATTGCAAGAAATCCACACCCAAATACACCCCCACCCACACACACACATTGCAAAATCCACACCCATACCCCCCACACACACACATTGCAAGAAATCCACACCCAACACCCCCCACACACACACACATTGCAAGAACCACACCCATACCCCCCCACACACACACACACATTGCAAGAATCCACACCCAACACCCCCCACACACACACACATTGCAAGAAATCCACACCCAACACCCCCCACACACACACACATTGCAAGAAATCCACACCCAACACCCCCCACACACACACACCTTGCAAGAAATCCACACCCACATACCCCCCCCACACACACACACATTGCAAGAAATCCACACCCAAATACACACCCCCCACACACACACACACATTGCGATAAATCCACACCCAAATACACCCCCCCCCCACACACACACACACATTGCAAGAAATCCACACCCAAATACCCCCCCCCACACACACACACACATTGCAAGAAATCCACACCCAAATACACCCCCCCCCACACACACACACATTGCAAGAAATCCACACCCAAATACACCCCCACACACACACATTGCAAGAACCACACCCAATACACCCACACACACACACACACACACACATTGCAAGAACCACACCCAATACACACACACACACATTGCAAGAAATCCACACCCAACACCCCCCCACACACACACACATTGCAAGAACCACACCCAACACACCCCCACACACACACACACACATTGCAAGAAATCCACACCCAGAACCCCCCCCACACACACACACACACATTGCAAGAAATCCACACCCACATACACCCCCACACACCCACATTGGCAAGAAATCCACACCCAACACCCCACACACACACACACATTGCAAGAAATCCACACCCAACACACCCCCCCACACACACACACATTGCAAGAAATCCACACCCACATAACACCCCCCCACACACACACATTGCTAGAAATCCACACCCAACACCCACACACACACACATTGCAAGAACCACACCCACACCCCCCCCACACACACACACATTGCAAGAAATCCACACCCAACACCCCACACACACACACATTGCAAGAAATCCACACCCAATACCCCCTCCCACACACACACACACATTGCAAGAAATCCACACCCAAATACCCCCCCACACACAACCACATTGCAAGAAATCCACACCCAAATACACCCACCCCACACCCACACATTGCAAGAAATCCACACCCACATACACCCACACACACACACACATTGCAAGAAATCCACACCCACATACACCCCCCCACACACACACACATTGCAAGATCCACACCCACACCCCCCACACACACACATTGTAAAGAAATCCACACCCAAATTACCCCCACACACACACACACATTGCAAGAAATCCACACCCAAATACCCCCCCCCCACACACACACATTGCAAGAAATCCACACCCAATTACCCCCACACACACACACACACATAGCAAGAAATACACACCCAAAAACACCCCCACACACACAGACATTGCTAGAAATCCACACCCAAATACCCCACACACACACACACATTGCAAGAAATCCACACCCAACACACCCCCCACACACACACATTGCAAGAACCACACCCAAATACCCCCACACACACACACATTGCAAGAAATCCACACCCATACACCCCACACACACACACATTGCAAGAAATCCACACCCACACACCCCCCCACACACAAACACACACATTGCAAGAACCACACCCACATACCCCCCCCCCCACACACACACACATTGCAAGAACCACACCCACATACCCCCCACACACACACAAGAAATCCACCCACCACACCCCCCACACACACACACACACAAGAATCCACACCCACACACACCCCACACACACACCACACACACACATTGCAAGAAATCCACACACACATACACACCCCACACACACACACACACACACACATTAATCCACACCCACACACCCACACACACACACACACACACACACACATTGAAAGAACACCCACACACACCCACACACACACACCACACACACACACACACACACACACACACACACACACACACACACACACACACACACACACACACACACACACACACACACACACACACACACACACACACACACACACACACACACACACACACACATTGCAAGAAATAAATAAATACACACACATTGCAACACACACACACACACACACACACACACACACACACACACACACACACACACACACACACACACACACACACACACACACACACACACACACACACACACACACACAAACACACACACACACACACACACACACACACACACACACACACACACACACACACACACACACACACACACACACACACTGCAAGAAATAAAGAAATACACACACATTGCAAAATACACACACACACACACACACACACACACACACACACACACACACACACACACACAGCGCCCCCTCCATCCCGGGCGTATCTCACCTCCCGCCACCTGAAGCAGCCGAGGCCATCAATCTCCACTTCTCGGCCATCTGTCAGTCCCTCCCAGCCTGGACCTGACTCACTCCCAGCTTACCTCGCCTCATCACCACTCCCACGGTTGAGGCCTATGAGGTCGCCAGGTCACTAAGCCAACTTAAAACAAAGCGGTCCACCACGCCCACTGATCTCCCATCAAACTGTACCAGGAGTTTGCCTGAGCTGGCCACCCCCCCTCGCCTCTATTTTTAACGCTTCCTTCCGTCAAAGTCAGTGTCCTGCTGACTGGAAACAGCATATGTCACCTGATTCCCAAGACCACCACCCCTCAATCACCGAGTGACTTGAGGCCTATTTCTATCACCCCATTCCCAGCCTCCTGTGTGAAGCCTTCATTTTCAAGTGGATTTACACTCATCTTGCTGCCCTCATAGACCCACAACAGTACGGCAATATCAAGTCAACCTCCACCACACACTGCCTAATTAATCTCCTGGACTTTGCCTACAGAAATCTTGAAAAACGCAAAACATCAGTTTCTCTCGCTTTTATTGATTTCCGAAAGGCTTTTGACCTAGTTCACCATACCACAGTCATCAACAAAGCAATAAACCTAGGGCTTCACCCTAACCTGGTCGTCTGGCTGGCTGATTTCCTGCACCAGCGTAAACAGGTGGTGAGATTTCAGGAGTGGCCTCCCCTCCTCTACACCTTACTTGCGGGGTACCTCAGGGGTCCAAAATGGGCCCTTTGTGCTTCCTTATCCTAATTAATGACGCCCTGACCCACACACCCCACCGCTGGAAGTACGTGGACGACACCACAGTGGGAGTAACAGTTGACAACAGCAACCCAGATTATTCCCACCTCCAGGAAACACTACACAACCTACACACATGGACAACACAAAACATGGTCACCATCAACGACACCAAATCTACACTCCTACACATCAACACCTCCTCTGCCCCTGGTGCACCCCCTGTGGTGTCCATCAACGACACTCTCCTCCGGGTAGTTACATCAGCAAACTACTTGGAGTCACCCTGGACAACAAACTCACATGGAAGGAGCACGTCTCCCAGCTCACCAGATCTGCCACCTATAAACTGTTCCTGCTGAGGAGACTCAAAACGCTGGGGGCCCCTGAGTGTGCGCTGGCGAGCGTGTACTCCTCGTTCATCCTCCCCAAACTGACATACGCGTCCCCAGCGTGGTCTTCCTCCATCAACATCACGCAGCGCCGCCAACTTGAACGCGTCCAGAAGCGAGCCTGCAAAATCATCCTGGGCCCTCACTACACCAGCTATCAGGACGCCCTCGACTCCCTCCATCTCACCAGCCTACAACACCGTCACGAGACCCTACTACACCGGTTCGCAACCAAGCTTCTCAACCAGCCCAGACACAGACACATCCTCCCACCCGCAGTGAACCGCCCTCAGCACTCAGTGCGACACCACAACATTATTGCCCCGATACGGGCACGGACTGACCGCTATAAGAACAGCGCAGTGCCCGTGATGGTCAAATATGTCAACAATGCAAATTAAGAGCAGCACAATTTGTATGTTTTGTAAATATTTTTCATTAGGACTTATTGTTGTTGTTATTATGATTATTATTATGATTATTATTATTATTATTATTATTATGATTACTATTATTATTATCATTATTATTATTATCGTGATTATTATGATTATTATTATTATCTTTACTATGATTATTGCTATTATTGTTATTTCTATTTTCCTTTTTATTTTCGATCATACTACTTTGTTCATTTGTCTCATTCATTTCATTTCATCTTCCATTGATGTATATTTTCAGCTCTAGGGCTGCCTGGTACTTCATGAAATAAACCGTTTATTATTATTTATTATTATTACACACACACACACACACACACACACACACATGAACGACGACTCCACTCTGCATTATTCAACTTCTTTCAATATAAGACCAACACAACAGGAAGTACACAACTCCAGACTGGAGGCTGCAGTTTCCGATTGGGGCAGAAGGAACCTTGTGTCCTTTAATGCCTCAAAAACTCAATTTATCCACCTATCAACTCGACACAATCTTCGAAACACCTATCCCCTATTCTTCGACAACACTCAGCTATCACCATCTTCAACACTAAACATCCTCGGTCTATCCTTTACTCAAAATCTTAACTGGAAACTTCACATCTCCTTTCTCGCTAAATCAGCTTCCTCGAGGTTGGGCGTTTTGTATCGTCTCCACCAGCTATTCTCCCCCGCGCAGTTGCTATCCATATACAGGGGCCTTGTCCGCCCTCGTATGGAGTATGCATCTCACGTGTGGGGGGGTTCCACTCACACAGCTCTTCTGGACAGAGTGGAGTCTAAGGCTCTTCGTCTCATCAGCTCTCCTCCTCCTACTGATAGTCTTCTACCTCTTAAATTCCGTCGCGATGTTGCCTCTTTTTCTATCTTCTATCGATATTTCCACGCTGACTGCTTTTCTGAACTTGCTAACTGCATGCCTCCCACCTCCTGCTGCCCCGCTGCACACGACTTTCTACTCATGCTCATCCCTATACTGTCCAAACCCCTTATGCAAGAGTTAACCAGCATCTTCACTCTTTCATCCCTCACGCTGGTAAACTCTGGAACAATCTTCCTTCATCTGTATTTCCTCCTGCCTACGACTTGAACTCTTTCAAGAGAAGGGTATCAGGACACCTCTCCTCCCGAAATTGACCTCTCTTTCGGCCACCTCTTCTGATTATTTTTTAGGAGCAGCGAGTAGCGGGCTTTTTTTTATTTATTATTGTTTCCTTTTTTTTGTGCCCTTGCGCTGCCTCCTTTGTTGTAAAAAAACAAAAACACTGCAAGAAAGAAAGAAATACAAACACATTGCAACACACACACACACACACACACACACACACACACACACACACACACACACTGCAAGAAATAAATAAATACACACACATTGCAACACACACACACAAAAACACACACACACACACACACACACACACACACACACACACACACACACACACACACACACACACACACACACACACACACACACACACACACACACACACACACACACACACACACACATTGCAACACACACACACACACACACACACACACACACACACACACACACACACACACACACACACACACACACACACAAGAAAAAAAAACACACACACACACACACACACACACACACACACACACACACACACACACACACACACACACACACACACATACACACACACACAGTTTTGGGGGGTCTACTTATTGCCATAAGGAAAAATTTTGGCTTTCAGTGGAGGCACATAAGAACAAACTCTCAATTACAGTAGACAGAGGGAGGGCAAATTTAGGTAAGGAGTTGGTAATAAGCTGTGTTTACTTTCCCCCCTCACACTCAAGATATGGCACTGAAGAGCAGTTTGATGAGTTGGACAATGTTTTGATAACTTATGCCAGTGATGACTATATGCATGTACTTTGTGGTGATTTTAAAGCTCATACTCTCACTATGTCTAATGTTCCCTCTGGTTCCGGTGATGATGATCAGGTGCCTGCCGCTGTACCCCACATAAGTGAAACTGATTATGGTACACCTAAGACACACACAACAAACCAAGCTCTGACCCTAGACAGGAACTTTTATGGCAGGAAACTGGTTTAACTTTGTAAAAATCATCAAGTGTTTATATTGAATGGAAGGATGGGGGAAGACTGTGGTATTGGCAAGCCTACAGCTGCATATAATACAACTATAGATTACTTCTTAGGTTCACCTAAAGTTATGCAGTATGTGGTGGTTTTTAGAGCATTGGATTATGATTCTTTATTGTCTGATGTACACTGTGGATTACACGTAATGATGAAATTTATTGTTCCACGTAATGTACCCGCTGTAAGCATGAGTGCCCAGGAGGCAGAACAAAGAAGAGCAAGTGAAAGGCCAGGAAAGTGGAATGCTGAGAGAAGGGGTGTACATGTGGGGAATATTAGTGAGTGTAAGGTAAATGAGTTGATGGTTGAGTTGAATAATCTATCCATAGATGATATTAACCAGAAATTAAAGCAAATATTGACTGACCCTGCACTTGCAACTTTTCCACAACATAAGAAAAAAACATTTATCAGAAAGAGGAGCAATGCCGCTGTAAAGGGTTATGACCATGGAGGTATTATGGGAGGAGCCGCCATGACGTCACGAACGCGAAGCCAACGCGCTATTGGTCCGCTGTCTTCCCACCCCCTTTAGACTCAAAACATATATCAGCTGATCCAGTGGACGCATTGAAAGTGCATACAATCTCTGCCTTCTCTGAGTGTAGGTAGGAACAACCCCTCACATAACTATTGCTTAATTAATGACACTTCCATAAGCAGGTCTGGGTGCGAGAGGGATTTAGGGGTCTTAGTGAGCTCTGATCTCCGTCCAAGAGCACAGTGTATTCAAGCTAGAAATCGAGCAAATAGGGTACGGATTTATTTCTGGGAGCGTAAGCAACAGAAGCCCCGAAGTCTTCTTCAAAGTATATTTAGTATTAGTTAGACCTCATCTTGACTATGCGGTTCAGTTCTGGTTACCTTACTATAGAATGGATATCAAAATGTTAGAATTGGTGCAGAGGAGGATGACTAAGATGATTCAGGGGTTGAGAAACTTGCCATACGAGGAAAGACTCAAACTGTCAAACTTGCATTCTCTAGAAAGGCGAAGGGTGCGTGGAGACATGATCGAGGTTTATAAATGGATGAAGGGCTTTAATAAGGGGGATATTCATAAGGTTTTGTTGGTAAGAGAACCGGGTAGGACACGAAGTACTGGGTTTAAACTGGATAAATTCAGATTCAACAGGGACAGAGGCAAAAATTGGTTTACTAACAGAGTGATGGATGAGTGGAATAGGCTTAGCAGACATGTGGTGAGTGCCAATACAGTTGTCACATTAAAAAATAGATTAGATAAATTCATGGACAGCGATATTAGGTGGGGTTAGATACACAGGAGCTTAGGTTCAAAGGAGCTGCCTTGTACAGGCCTACCGGCCTCTTGCAGACTCCTACGTTCTTATGTTCTTATGTTCATATGGCCGTACGAAAACGGAGCGTAGTGGTTCTACATCATTTCACAGGTGAGTTGAGAACTTTATAACCAGATAGGGCTACATATGATATAAATCTGTGGTTCTGTTGTACACTGACATTGAGGTTACCAGGCGGCTGCCAGGGTACCTGTCCTCGACCCGGGCTGAGCTGTATGCCATACTTGAGGCTCGCCACACTGTAGCAGCTTTCCGCAAAGATGTATACTTGTTTGTTGATAGCCAGGCTGCATTACATGAACCTGTGTCCTCCTCCCCTACAGACTGTGATCTTGTAACTAAGTGCCTGACTGCCCTCCGTGCCCTTGAGGCCGCAGGTGCCACGGTCGACTTCACCTGGGTGCCCTCCCATGTGGGCAGCCAGCACAATGAAAAGACAGACTGCCTTGGTCGACGTGCCCTTCAGGATGACACAGTGGACCCTGGCACTGACTATACGCTTAGCTATGTTAAGAATAGAATTAGGGATTATTTCCATAATAGCATTGCTACCCAACTCAGACACTGCTGTGACAATGGCAGCACCAGCAGCCTCAATTATGCAAGTGTCCCCCACCACTGTGTTTACCACTATAGGCGACAGCGCACCTCGGGATGTGGTAGTAATGCGCCTTAGGCTAGGCTATAGGTACTACTGGTTGGTTAGTATCTCCCTTGTGTCTTCTGCACGCAGGCCGAGGGGCCACACACTGCAACACTATGTCATGGAATGCCGCGGCCCTTTCATTGCTTTTTTTTGAGCCAAGAGACTGCCTTGACCTTAAGGCTGGGTTCACACGAGCCACTTTTAGTGGTCAGTGGCCGCCACAAAAAGTGGCCACCACAAAAAATGGTCACCACGAAAAATGGTGGGTAGGTGCACCATTCACACGAGCCACTCGGTGGCAGCCACTAATGAGGTCAGCACGTGGCGTTATGGATCTCGTAGAGGCAGCAGCTGTCTGTGCTCTCTTGGTAAAACGCGCTGAAGAAAGTACTGCCATGGGTTCACCCCATATATACTTAGCAACAGACTACTGCGTGTAGCATTCCACACATCAATTACAGAGCTAAAAGAACACGATATTTTTTTTACGACTTCAGGAGGTCACAGGATAGGTTTAATCATCTCATGACAATAATTGGTCCACGTATAACACGGCGGGACATCAACACGAGGAATTGTGTCCCAGTAGAAGAGAGACTTGCGGTAATTTTAATATAAGACTGAACATGAAGAATATTAAGTCACATTAGATGTAATTTATTGACAATTCAGCAGTCTTTGCGGTTACATAACTGTGAGGGCAACTACCAACTTAGCGGGCGAACGACCGGGGCACTCCTGCCGCCCGCCCGCATCTTGCCGTTCGAAGCGGTTCAACTACCGAGGCGCAGTGAACCACCTGCTTCAATCCCGCTGCTCGTTCGCCTGACGCCGTTCGACGCCTCGGTCGACTGAACCACCGAGGGTTCTCAACCCGCTATGGGAGGCAACTTGGTGGCCGCCAGCGCCTTCCGCATCAGACAGCGGCCGAGCCTCGCCCTGAACGCTTGCTTCTACTAAAGCTCCAGCCCTGCTCTCACTCGGGCTAACTCAGATACCGTGAGCTCGTTCAGGGTGCCTTACCTCTCCCCTCTCCACGCCCTGGACTCCCGTTACTGCTGTGAACCTGACGCCCCTTTTTTCTCCTGCGCCTCCCTCGTCCACAACGTCTACATCACTTCAAGGACGAAGCTGTGCTGCCTCGTCATTGCCACTCTGGACGAGACGCTCAGAAGAGGAAGAAGCCTAGCAACGGGTCATTGCTGAGTCCGGCGTGCTGAAGCCTTCGTGTTGGAGACTTCAGATTGTAAGGCCTGTTTATGGGTTTTCTACCGTACTTAAAGTAAACTGGTGTCTAACCATTTATCTTGTTGTTTGTTATCCCTTCCGATTACAGCACCCAACATTGGATCCTTGACATGTGGCGACCTCGCCAGGATTAGGTCAACTGCTAATCGGAAGGTTTGTCTTGTTAAGTTGCCTTTGCGCGCCACTTGCTGTCTGCGGCCGGAAGTGAGTGTTTAATCCTTTACCATTCTGTTGTGGGTGTTGTACGCCCACGGTAGAATTTATTGGTGCTGCCATAGCACTTTCTTTCAGCCCTTGTGCTGCCCTTATCACCCAATCACTCGTTTGAGTATTGGGTTGGCTTCTACGCCCCTGAGTACCCTTTTTGCAGGGCTTTTTCCTAATTTTTCTTGTTTCTTTTTGTGTCTTGATTCTTCACGTTTGTTTTGGTTCTGTGTTGCATTTTCTTGGTCTGTTTTTTGTTGTTGGGTCTTATTGGTGTCATTATCTGTTGGGTTTATACTTTTGTGCTTTGTTGTCCATATTAACCATGTCCAGCTTTGAGGTGTTTAAAGCTCAGGCTGTAGCCTTGGGGTTGGAGGGTGAGGATCTCGATCGGAGAAGAGAAGCGTCTCCTTGCCGAGAGAGAGGAGAAGCGTCTCCTTGCCGAGAGAGAGGAGAAGCGTCTCCTTGCCGAGAGAGAGGAAAAGAGTCTCAGGGCCGAGAGAGAGCAAAAGTCTCTCCTTGCCGAGAGAGAGGAAGCGTCTCCTTGCCGAGAGGAGAAGCGTCTCCTTGCCGAGAGAGAGAAGCGTCTCTTGTTGAGAGAGAGGAGAAGCGTCTCCTTGTTGAGAGAGGAGAAGCGTCTCCTTGCCGAGAGAGAGGAGAAGCGTCTCCTTGCCGAGAGAGGAGCGTCTCCTTGCCGAGAGAGAGAAGCGTCTCCTTGAGAGAGAGGAGAGCGTCTCCTTGCCGAGAGAGGAGAAGCGTCTCCTGGCCGAGAGAGAGGAGAAGCGTCTCCTGGCCGAGAGAGAGGAGAAGCGTCTCCTGGCCGAGCGAGAGCAGCGTCTCCTTGCCGAGAGAGAGGAGAAGTCTCCTTGTTGAGAGAGAGAGAGGGCGTCTCCTTGCTGAGAGAGGAGAAGCGTCTCCTGGCCGAGAGAGAGGAGAAGCGTCTCCTGGCCGAGAGAGAGGAGAAGCGTCTCCTTGTTGAGAGAGAGGAGAAGCGTCTCCTTGTTGAGAGAGAGGAGAAGGTCTCCTTGCCGAGAGAGAGGAAAAGAGTCTCCTTGCCGAGAGAGAGGAAAAGAGTCTCCTTGCCGAGAGAGAGGAAAAGAGTCTCCTTGCCGAGAGAGAGGAAAAGAGTCTCCTTGCCGAGAGAGAGGAAAAGAGTCTCCTTGCCGAGAGAGAGGAAAAGAGTCTCCTTGCCGAGAGAGAGGAGAAGCGTCTCCTTGCCGAGAGAGAGGAGAAGCGTCTCCTTGCCGAGAGAGAGGAGAAGCGTCTCCTGGCCGAGAAAGAGGAAAAACGTCTCCTGGCCGAGAGGGAGACAGAAGAGCGGGCTGCTGAGAGAGAGTTTCAACTTGCCAAGATGCAAGTGGAAAAAAAGAATAGAACTCGCCCGTGTCGTCGCCCAGGGGAAAACGGCTTCTCCTTCCTGCGAGAACGTGGGAGGACCGAAATTGCCCACCTACCAAGAGGGAGAGGACATCAACAACTACCTCATCCGTTTAGAAAGGGTGGCTGAACTATTACGGATCGACAAGGATAGCTACGCTGCGAGGTTGGGTTGTCTCCTCACGGGTAAGGCCACTGAACTGTATACTTCTCTGTCAGCTGATATAATCGAAGATTACGTTCTTTTGAAGAAAGCTCTCCTCACGGGCTTTAGTTAAACGGCGGACAATTACCGTCAAGACTTCCGTCACGCCAGGATAAGAGTTGGAGAAAACTACCAGCAGTTCTCCATCCATCTGACTCGGTTGTTCCAGGCGTGGTTGGAAGCCTCTGATGTCCCCTGCACTTACGAAGAGCTCCGGGAGTTTATGCTCCTGGATCAGTTTTAACTAATCTCACCCCAGATTTGAGGATCTTCATCAAGGAGCGCCGGCCGAAACATCTTCCCGACCCTACGCAGTGAGACTTGCCGACGACTGGTCGTCTGCCCGGAACGCCTACCCTAAAGCTTCATCTCCTAATTCCCGAGACCCCTCTAAGGCTGCTTCGCCCACGAAATCTTCAGAATCCTCTCCGGGAGCCTCCGCCAAGACCTCTGCCCAGCCCAGTACAGCAACCCTGAGGTGTCACCAATGCGGGGAGGAAGGCCATCTACGTCCGCGCTGCCCGAAGAATCCCCGCGCCTTCAAAGATGTCGAACCTGCTAAACCATCATATCAGGTAGGCTTTTGCCTTAGTGACAAAAGTGTCCCGAAGTTTTCTGTTTCGGGCACTGTTAACGGGTCTTGGAGCTCCAACATCATCAGAGATACTGACTGTCCCTGTGTGATCGTCTCTGAAGACTTGCTACCTGATGTAGATGTTGAGAGTTGTCCAAAGGTCTCCCTTGCTGACTACCTAGGACGAGTGGACAAGTTTCCCGTGGTGAGGTGCCACTTAAGCTGTCCCTACTTCACCGGTTGGACTGAGGTGGTACGAGCTCCTATTAAGTTTGTTGGGGCCCTCATTGGAAACGTGCCTGGGGTAAGGGATCCCCATGACCCTGACTCTTCTCAATCTCCATCTGATTCTTCCGGAACATCCTCACCTTCAAAGTTGCCGCGAGGGACTTCTACTCCTCGTGTTCCGACATCCCCGGCACCCCCGGACCCCCGGATACCCGGACGCCCTTACCACTCGTGCTGGTAGGTTCAAGAGGCTTCATCCGCTTGTCCTTCTGGAACCTGTACCTCCTTCAGTAACCCCTCAAGACTTCTCCCAGCTTCAAGCTTCCTGTGCCTCCTTAGCAGCGATACGGCAGAAAGCCTCATCTGGACACGTCGACAAAGCAAGGAACGGATCCTCCTTCCAGTACCTGTATCGCAACGGACATCTCTACAGGAAGTGCCTCACCTCCCCGCTTTTCAATAAGGTAGGCCAACACTGTCTAGTTGTGCCATGGATTCCCCGCCAAATCATCCTCTCCACGGCCCATGAGTGTCCCTTTAAGGACATTTCTCTCGTTATAAATGGAGATAAAGATCTTTCAAGATTTTTTTTGGCCT
This sequence comes from Eriocheir sinensis, assembly GCF_024679095.1. NCBI lineage: Eukaryota > Metazoa > Arthropoda > Malacostraca > Decapoda > Varunidae > Eriocheir > Eriocheir sinensis. The sequence continues at coordinate 98,286 of NW_026111581.1, read as the reverse complement.
GGTATAGGAGCAGACATCCGTGCTTACTGTCTTTCCTGTGATAAGTGCCAACGGATGTCGGGGAGAGGTCGTGTACGTCCTATCTCCCTCCAACCCTTACCTGTCGTTACAGAACCACTTCCCCAAATTGCCATCGACCTCGTTGGACCCTTGTCTCCACCAGCTACGGAAGAACCTTTTGTCAGACCTGTTCCTGTAGTGGAGGAGCCATCACCTGACGCCAGCTCCACAGAACTTCCCGTCGATGAACCACTTATGGACGACCGGGACGCATTCTCCACCCAGCCTGGCTGTACTTCAACGATTCAGCAGGACATCGTCCGGGTGTTGAGATAGGCCTTGGGTCTACCGGCCTACGGGTACCGTGTCGTCCATATGGCCGGGAAGGATAAGGTGGTGGTTGATTTATTGAGTAGACTTCCTGCATAAGTCACTCCTGTTTCCTCGTCAGTCTCCTCCCTGTTTTAGTTTATTGGCTTATGTTCTTTTTTCTTTCCACTTGGTAGTTGTATGTGGAATCTACCTGGATTAGATTCTTGTATGGGGGCCTGTGTGAGGGCAACTACCAACTTAGCGGGCGAACGACCGGGGCACTCCTGCCGCCCGCCCGCATCTTGCCGTTCGAAGCGGTTCAACTACCGAGTAGGGGTGGGCAGGTACCGGTACCAGTACCGGTACTAACGGTACCAGCTAAACGGTACGGTACCAGCTAAACATTACGGTACCGATACCAGATTCCTCGGTACCGATACCAGTTGCTCGGATTTATTTATTGGATTTATTTATAATTCTTCATGTCCAATTTTTTTTAGGTTGCTAATAAATATTGTTATTGTTATTAGACTATGATCAAGTACATCCATAATAACTATACATGCTATTTTTTTATCGAAAAAAAAAAGTTCACTTCATTCAGAGAGAGAGAGAGAGAGAGAGAGAGAGAGAGAGAGAGAGAGAGAGAGAGAGAGAGAGAGAGAGAGAGAGATCACCACAGTGATAGTGTATATCTCGGTGATATGGCAGTGATCATTGCTCTAAACTCAGTGATCGCGAGGCTTGGTACCAGGTACCGATACCAGGTACCGGTACCTGGTACCGCGAAGCCTCATGATAACTTGGGTTCCGGGAAGCTTAATGATCACTCGGCACTGCGCATTGCCGCTAGTACCGGTACCGTTTGGATCTTAGTGACGCTCGGCGCTCGCCCGCCTCCATGTGGTATGGGCCCTGTGTGTAGACGCTGAGTCACTGCCCCGCTGACCGTCCCCTCAAGTTCCCACCATTTTGTCCTGCTCTCCGTTTCCATCACAGCTCCCGTTTCCATTATTTTATTATTTTATTTATTTATTGGAGTTACTGGATAATTCTTCATGTCCGATTCTTTTTCTTTTTTAGGTTGCTAATAAATATTGTTATTGTTATTAGACTATGATCGAGTACATCCATAATAACTATACATGCTATTTTTTTATCGAAAAAATAAATTTTCACTTCATTCCGAGAGAGAGAGAGAGAGAGAGAGAGAGAGAGAGAGAGAGAGAGAGAGAGAGAGAGAGAGAGAGAGAGAGAGAGAGAGAGATTTACATAGATTTACATAGCAAATCAGACCACACAGACCCCATGGTCCAGACTAGGTGGTCTGTTCTTAAACCTAAGTGATTTTACATTAATCAGAAGGCTCCTAAACGTTGCATTTCTACTCTAGTTGATATTAAGTTGAAGGAGAGAGAGAGAGTTTTCTTTACAGGAAATTTATTTGGGAATTTCATCAGAAGTCATTAAGAAAAAAAAAATCCTTCGGGTAACGGTACCGGTACTAACGGTACTCAAGTTTTAGGTACCGGTACTACTGGTACTCAAATTAACGGTACTTGCCCATCCCTACTAACGAGGCGCAGCGAATCACCTGCTTCACTTCCGCTTCTCGTTCGCCTGACGCCGTTCGACGCCTCGGTCGATTGAACCACCGAGGCTTCTCAACCCGCTATAGGATGCAACTTGTTGGCCGCCAGCGCCTTCCTCGTCACACAGCGGCCTCGCCTCGCCCTGAACACTTGCTTCTACTAAAGCTCCACCCTGCTCTCACTCGGGCTAACTCAGATACCGTGGGCTCGTTCTGGGTGCCTTACCTCTCCCCTCTCCACGCCCTGGACTCCCGTTACTGCTGTGAACCTGACGCCCCTTTTCCTCCTGCGCCTCCCACGTCTACACCACTTCAAGGACGAAGCTGTGCTGCCTCGTCATTGCCACTGGACGAGACGCTCAGAGGAGGAGGAAGCCGAGCAACGGGTCATTGCTGTGTCCGGCGTGCTGAAGCCTTCGTGTTGGAGACTTCAGATTTTGAGGCCTGTTTTGGGGTTTTCTACTGCACTTGAAGTAAACTGGTGTCTAACCATTTATCTTGTTGTTTGTTATCCCTTCCGATTTTTAATTTTTTTTACTGCTAAGGAGGCAGCTCAAGGGCGTAAAAAAAAAAAAAAAAAAAAAAGGCCCGCTACTCACTGCTCCCGAACAGAGGTTAAAGGAGTGTCCAAAATCAGAGGTCAATTTCGGGAGGAGAGGTGTCCTGATACCCTCCTCTTGAAAGAGTTCAAGTCGTAGGCAGGAGGAAATACAAATGAAGGAAGATTGTTCCAGAGTTTACCAGCGTGAGGGATGAAAGAGTGAAGATGCTGGTTAACTCTTGCATAAGGGGTTTGGACAGTATTGGGATGAGCATGAGTAGAAAGTCGAGTGCAGCGGGGCCGCGGGAGGGGGGGAGGCATGCAGTTAGCAAGTTCAGAAGAGCAGTCAGCGTGGAAATATCGATAGAAGATAGAAAGAGAGGCAACATTGCGGCGGAAAGAGGTAGAAGACTATCAGTATGAGGAGGAGAGCTGATGAGACGAAGAGCCTTAGCCTCCACTCTGTCCAGAAGAGCTGTGTGAGTGGAGCCCCCCCACACATGATATGCATACTCCATACGAGGGCGGACAAGGCCCTTGTATATGGACAGCAACTGTGAAGGGGAGAAGAACTGGCGGAGACGGTACAGAACGCCCAGCCTCGAGGAAGCTGATTTAGTAAGAGATGAGATATGAAGTTTCCAGTTAAGATTTTGAGTTAAGGATAGACCGAGGATGTTTAGTGTTGAGGAAGGTGATAGCTGGGTGTTGTCAAAGAATAGGGGATAGTTATTTGGAAGATTGTGTCGAGTGGATAGGTGGAGAAACTGTGTTTTTGAGGCGTTGAAGGACACCAGGTTCTTCTTGCCCCAATCGGAAATAATAGTAAGGGCTGAGGCTAAGCGTTCTGCAGCCTCCAGCCTTGAGTCGTTAAGTTCCTGAAGGGTGGGTCTTCTATTAAAAGAAGTTGAATAATGCAGAGTGGAATCATCGGCGTAGGAATGGATAGGACAGTTCTTTTTGGAAAGAAGATCATCAATGAACAACAGAAAAAGAGTGGGAGATAGGACAGAACCCTGTGGGACACCACTGTTAATGTATTTAGGGGAAGAACAGTGACCGTCTACCACGGCAGAAATAGAACGGTCAGAAAGGAAACTGGAGATAAAGGTACAGAGAGAAGGATAGAAACCGTAGGAGGGTAGTTTAGAAACCAAAGATTTGTGCCAGACCCTATCAAAAGCTTTTGATATGTCCAGCGCAATAGCAAAAGTTTCACCGAAACGGGTAAGAGAGGATGACCAAGAGACAGTTAAGAAGGCTAGGAGATCACCAGTAGAACGCCCCTTGCGGAACCCATACTGGCGATCAGATAGAAGGTCAGAAGTGGAAAGGTGCTTTTGAATCTTCCGGTTAAGGATTGATTCAAAAGCTTTAGATAGACAAGAAAGTAAAGCAATAGGACGGTAGTTTGAGGGATTGGAGCGGTCACCCTTCTTAGGTACAGGCTGTATGAAGGCATACTTCCAGCAAGAAGGAAAGGTAGATGTTGACAGGCAGAGGCGAAAGAGTTTGACCAGGCAGGGTGACAGCACGGAGGCACAGTTTTTAAGGACAGTAGGAGGCACTCCATCAGGTCCATAAGCCTTCTGAGGATTGAGGCCAGAGAGGCATATAAAACATCATTTTGAAGAATCTTTATAACAGGCATAAAGGAGTCAGAGGGGGATGATTAGGAGGAATATGCCCAGAATCGTCCAGAGGGAGTTTATAGAAAAGTTTGAGAGAAGAGTTCAGCCTTAGAGATAGATGAGACGGCAGTGTTGCTGTCAGGACTGAGGAGGAGGAAAGATGAAGAAGTGAAGTTGGAGGAGATGTTTTTGGCTAGATGCCAGAAGTCACGGGAAGAGTTAGAGAAAGCAAGGTTTTGACATTTTCTATTAATGAAAGAATTTTTGGTTAGTCGGAGAATAGATTTGGCACGATTTCGGGCAGAAATGTAAAGTTCATAATTAGCATTAGTTTGAAGGCTCTGGTACCTTTTGTGAGCTACCTCTCTATCACTGACAGTACGAGAACAAGCATGATTAAACCAAGGCTTTTTAGCGTGAGGAGTAGAGAGAACGAGGAATGTATGCCTCCATTCCAGAGACAATCACCTCTGTGATGCGCTGAGCACACACAGAGGGTCTCTATCCTGGAAGCAATAATCATTCCACGGGAAATCGGAAAAGTACATCCTCAGGTCGTCCCACCGAGCTGAAGCAAAATGCCAGAAGCATCGCCTCTTCGATGGGTCCAGAGGGTGTACAGGAGCGATAGGACAGGATGCAAAAATAAGATTGTGATCGGAGGAGCCCAACGGAGAGAACAGTTTGACAGAATAAGCAGAAGGGTTTGAGGTAAGGAAGAGGTCTAGAATGTTGGGCCGATCTCCAAGACGGTCGGGAATACGTGTAGGGTGCTGGACCAACTGCTCTAGGTCGTTGAGGATAGCAAAGTTGTAGGCTTGTTCACCAGGATGGTCAGTGAAAAAGGATGAAAGCCAAAGCTGGTGGTGAACATTGAAATCTCCAAGGATGGAGATTTCAGCGAAGGGAGAGTGGGTCAAGATGTGCTCCACTTTAGAATTCAAATAGTCAAAGAATTTTACATAGTTGGTAGAGTTAGGTGAGAGATAAACAGCACAGATGTATTTAGTAATAGAATTCCCTGGGGGAATTTGTGGTCCCCCCCCCCCCAGTCGGGGACTCCGAGGCTTGGTGTATGTGCGCCATTTTGAAATTTTAATTGTGGGAAAAGGTGTATATGTTGTGTGAATGCAGTGTGGTGTGGATAAAGAGAGGATCTGTCTTTAGAGAGCATGCTGAACTACTCTCCGGTGTTGGTGAGACAATAGGGAAACGGTTAGTGAGGACATGGGAAGGGTCTTTGGAGGGCTTCAGCTCCCTTCTCACCTCCCATATATACCTCACCGGGAGTGGCTTGCCTGCTCGGTAGGTGTCTTCCTACCTACTCCAGATTACAGCACCCAACACTGGATCCTTGACACCAACATTTCCCCCTCTCTACTTCCGGGTAAATAAAACTACCATATTCAGTAATTAATCCGTACCACAATCAATTAATTTGCAAAACTGTGTAACGAAATGAAACATTAGTTGTGAAAGCATACAAGAGCTTTTTCATTATATCCTGAACACAAGTTATGCGTGGTCATACTTATACATCATTATGACAGTTAAAATTCAGGTGTTCAAGTGTCAAGACGGAGGGAAAGCGGCGGGTGGCAGGGTGGTGGCCACCGATAGTGGCTCGTGTGCACGCTGCCATTTGAAACAACGGTATCTATCGCCGGCCACAGTGGCGTGGTCGGAAAATGGCTCCGCCCGCCACAACTCGCCACTGTTTTTTGGTGACCACAAAAAAGTGGCCCGTGTGCATGCACCCATAGAGATGGGTGTGTTCTATTTTGACCATTATTTTGTGGCGGCCACTGACCACTAAAAAGTGGCTCGTGTGATTCCAACCTTAATGTCGTTGATAATAGATCTATATTAAATAAATAGGAAAATATTATGTACTTTTCATAACTCAAAGCATCAATTTTTTTTTTTTTTCGTCTAGTATGCAAAAACAAGTCGTAAATTCCCTTAGTTCAGCCCAGGAGATCGCAATGTCTTGAGTCTATCTGCCGATTGTAGGCTCCGCCCACAGACGCAGTAAGCTCCGCCCACTGGCTTCACTCGCCTGTATGGGGACGGCGCGGGAGGGCGCCTCCTGTTATAATACCTCCATGGTTATGACAAACAATGCTGGAAAGCAAGAAAGGGGCACCATAAAGCAAGGCATATATATCATTTGCACAGGAATAGGAATAGGAATGATTGAGGAAAGCAGAAAATACAAAACAAATCTTAAAAGGAAGAAAAAAAAGACAAACATAATTAAAGTACTTAGGAAATGCAAAAGTGATGACCCTGAGGAATACTGGAAAATCCTTAATGGTCAGAAAAAGAGCCATCAGATCCCCATTACATTAAATGAATTTCCGAGCATTTCAGACAGTTAGCGAGTGATGACAACATTGATAATAATGAAGTAAATATTCTAAATGATCATGATGATATGGATAATGAATGCTCACCATTACTTAATGACCCTATAACCAACGAAGTGGCTGCTAGAAATATTTAAAAAAATAAATAAATAAATCTCCAGCATCTGACATGATATTAAATGAATACGTTAAAAGTACTCAGCATATTTTGCCCCCCCTATTTGTTAAGCTGTTTGAGAAGATTATTGATGCTGCCATCTGAGTGGCTGGTTGGGACAATAGTGCCGCTTTATAAGAATAAGGGTGACGCTCAGGATGTTAATAACTACCGGGGATCACTTTGCTTAGTTGTATGGGGAAGCTGCTTACGAGAGACTCAATGAATACTCAAACACTAAGTTTATTATTAATAAAACACAAGCAGGTTTTAGGCATGAGTACTCTACACTGGATCATATATTTTTGCTTAAATGTATAACTGATTTGCTCAGCTGGAGGTAAAGGAAGCTTTTTTGTCTGTTTGTGGACTACAAGAAAGCTTTTGATATGGTGTGGCGTGAAGGTTTGTGGTACAAGTTGGTGAAGGAAAAGGTGCATGGGAAAATATTTAATGTAATCAGAAACATGTATGACAACATCAGGTCTTGTGTCATGCTGAACCAACAGACATCAGACACCTTTGTATGTAATGCAGGGTAAGGCAGGGAGAAAATTTGTCACCATTGCTGTTCGCTTTTTTTATTAATGATATTGGAAGTAAATTGCTTGAATTTTAATTGTGAGTATGTAGATTTCAGTGATGATTTCTTCAATTCATACCTAAAACTCCTGGTATTTATGTATGCAGACGATACAATTATTTTGTGTGACAGTGAGGAGGGAAGCTTGGACTGCTTTTAATTTGTGCTGTAATCAGTGGAAACTACAACTTAACAGCAACAAAACAAAAATAGTCATGTTTAGTAGGGGAAGAGCCAACATTGATAACTACAAATTTGAATTTGGAGGTGAAAACATTGAAGTAGTGGAAGACTATAAGTATCTTGGTGTGTTATTTAATTACAATGGAAGGTTCCGTAAAGGCGAGCTGGAGCTTAAAGAACAGGCAACACGGGCAATGTATTCACTGATAGGAAAGTGTAGGAAATTTGACTTGTCAGCTGACATGCAAACTGAACTATTTAATACCCAGTGTTGCCCGTACTGACCTCTGCTTCAGAGACTTGGGGATTTTACAGAGTTAGAGTTAGAATCTTTGCATATGAAATTTGTAAAACAGGCATTGGGAGCTCATAGGAATACTAGCAATGACATGGTATATGGTGAACTGAAAGTATTTCCACTTGACATACATGTAAAGAGCAGAATGATGGGATATTGGTCTAACATTATTTTAGGTAGAGATACAAAATTTTGATCGGTAGTGTATCACTGCTTGTTACATTTGGATAGGTTATATACTTCTCCATGGTTGGCCTGTATTAAAAACATTTGTAATGAGTGTGGTATGTCATGGTTATGGTTGTCTCAAGATGTTCCCAATACAACATGGGTTAAAAAAGCTGTGGAATTGAGATTGAAAGACCAGTGGAGTGCAACTTGGCACAACAACATAGTAACAAAATCTCTGTGCAGTAACTACAAAATGTTCAAGGTGGAATATGGCATGGAGTGTTATATTTCAAGGTTATAGAAGAGCAACCAAATAAAGGTGACGAGATTAAGAACTTGTAACAACAGTTATTGCAACTGTTAATGCTGGCAGGCATCAAGGTGTAAATAGAGAAGATCGGCTTTGTAATAGATAAGTGTGATGCTGGTGTTGCGAGAGATGAAATCCATGTTCTTTTTGAGTGCACTGATAGTGAAACTGTAAGGTTGCATAATATGTACATACCAAGCTATTATACACACAGGCCATCACATTTCAAATATATATCACGGATGCAAACCACCAATGTTACCATCATGAAAAACTTAGCTCTGTTCTTGAGGCCAGTGCTAAGCATGTTCAGATGAGTGTCAGGTGTTGGCACTCATTATTCTCCTCCATTATTTTTATTTCTTAGTACCTGTTTTTGTTACTTTTTTTAATGTATTTAATTATTGTTGTGTTTGTTTTGTTGGTTATATAACCAGATATCTACTTATTACATGGACAACATATTGTGTTATTTTTTTTTTCTTCGGGAGGAGCTCCATACTTTTTTTTATAAAGTCTGAGTTTAAATAATGTAAATATCTATAAAAAAATATATAGAAAATACACATAGAAAAATGTAGAATCGTATCAAAATAGATAAACAGAATATCAGTAAAATAATGTAAATTTGTATGAAAATAAAGTTGCAAATTACCCATCAAATAACGCATATTTTTATAAAAATAAATATACAAAATGCATATAAGATAAGGTAAATTTGTATTGAAATAGATATGCAAAATATACATAAAACAATGTAAATTTGTTTAAAAATATATATACGAATACACATAAAATATACTTCACCAGCACGCACTTTTTGACACACATGAACACACACACACACACACACACACACACACACACGAACACAAACACACACACACACACACACACACACATGCACGCACACACGAACACAAGCACACATGCACGCACACAAGAACACACACACACACACACACACACACATGCACGCACACACGAACACAAGCACACACACACACACACACACACACACACACACACACACACACACACATGCACGCACACACGAACACAAGCGCACACACACACACACACACACACACACACACACACACACACCTGTGGATCCTGTGGAGTGTAGTTGCAGGCACCACTCTATGTGGTGCCCGTGGCCACGCTGATGCGCCGCCACTCAAAACAGCCCGTCCGCCCGTCTCTGCGCCAGCTGATCTATGATGCTGTTGCTAGAGGCTCGGAGGTAGTAGTGCGGCAGCTTGGGCTCGTCGGGAATAGTCCCGAGAAATGAGTCGAGTTGGCGTTTAAATTTTTCTACATTTTGGACCTCTGAGCTCCGAAGATATTTAGGTAACTCGTTGAAGAGCCGAGGTCCTCTTGTCGCGAAGCTGTTCTCTTTTAGAGTCTTGATCCGTGTGCCTGCTCTGGGGTGCAATGGTGGTATATGGCAAAATCTTCCCAGTCGTTCGTGAATGTAAAAAAGTACACCTATGTTATTAACTGTGTTACCAATAAGAATCTTGTATATGTATATTATGATATATCTCTCCCTCCGTCTTTCTAGTGAGTAGAGATTGAGTGACTTCAATCTTTCCCAATAATTTAGCTTTCGACAATCAATAATTTTGCTGGTAAATGACCTCTGCACTGCTTCTAGCTGTTGTTTCTCTCCGACCTTCCACGGGCTCCACAGCTGACAAGAGTACTCCAACAAGGGAACAATGAGTGACTTGTAGAGTGTCATCATCGGGAATTTGTCACGTGTCTGGAAGGTGCGCATGACCCATCCTGATTGACTGCGTGCTTTCTTCGTTACGTTGTTTATGTGAGTCGTGAAAGTGCCATCACAACTCATGGTAACTCCGAGGTCCCGCACATTTTGTTTGTTCTCGATATCAGAGTCGTCATGTGCTTTATATATGTATGAAGCGTTGGTGTTATGGGCATTCTTGTAGGTTAGGTGTTCAAATTTGTTATTGTTCAAGGACATGTTGTTCTGCTCTGTCCATCTGTAAAGTATTTCGAGGTCTTCCTGCAGCAATTCACGGTCTGCTTCTGTTGACACTTCTTTTATCACACGAGTGTCATCAGCAAATAAAGCGACGCTAGAGTGCTGCACATGTGTGTTTATATCAGAGAGATGTATCAAAAAGAGTAAAGGGCCAAGCACAGATCCCTGTGGCACCCACTTGAGACAGCGGATGACCGGAAACTGCACCATCGACCGCTACTCGCTGCTCTCTGCCGGTGAGAAACGTATGCAGCCACACGCCGAGCTTACCCGATATTCCTAGGCTTCGCATCTTATGTAATAGTATTCCGTGGTCAACTTTGTCAAAAGCTTTAGCGAAGTCTAGATACACAACATCCACTACTTTGTCTTTCGCTAGGGCATTAATAATTTTCTCATGATGGTTAAGAAGTTGTGTGAGGCATGAGCGGCCCATTCGGAAACCGTGTTGATCTTCGTTCATTTTGTCGTTGTCTTCCAGGTATTTTCCAACGTCCATGACTATTATTTTCTCGAGAATTTTCATTATGTGAGAAGTCAGAGCAACTGGTCTGTAGTTCTGAGCTTGTGACTTCGATCCTCCTTTGTAGATCGGTGTAATTTTGGCATACTTTAATATCTGTGGTATTATCCCCTTGTCAAGCGAGTTCCTATATAAAAAGAACAAGGGGACACTCAGTTCCTTAGCACAGCTTTTTAGTAACTTTGCCGGGAATTCATCCGGCCCTGATGCTGCATTTGCTGCAACTTTTTTTATTGCTTCTTGTATGGTTGTGGGTGTGAAATTCAGATCAGTTTTATAGTCTGTATCATTGTTAGTAAAGAAAAATTCGCTAGGTGAGGCAACAACTTTATCCTGGCGGGGGATACTGAACACCCCATCATACTGTGTCATCAGCTCGTCGGCAATCTCCTGAGGATGACTCACCGTTTGCCCTTTAGCGTCTATCAGGGGGCCTATGCTGGTTCTTGTTTTTGATTTTGTAGCTGCGTACCTGTAGAAATATTTAGGGTTAGTTTTGATGTAAGATATAGCCTGTGCTTCCTTCTTTGCCATCTCGTTGTCCACAGATAATTTTAGTTTTGCTTCAAGGATGTTAATTTTGTTCTCAATTCTCCTTACCCTCTGTTCGTTGCTAGTTTCTCTCAACTTTCTTCGCAGCTTTGTTCGTTTACGCATCAGTACCTTGCGGTCTCTTGGTATGTTGTTGGGCTGCAACGCTAAGATTTTTTTTTTAGGGACATGTGCCTCAGAAATTTTTTTGCACTTCAAAATTATTTTCTTGTATTGTACCTCAGGACTGACATCCTTCAGTTCCTGTTCCCAATTCACTTGGTCTAGGTCTCTCTTGATGTTTTCCCAGCAAATGGTGTCGCTGAAATAATTTAAATCATTAAATCCCACTGTGGTTAGTGTAGCTTTTCTGTTATCATTATGGAAAGGCTTACTCAGTAAGTTTGTTGTGAGAGTTACGATGTTGTGATCTGAGAGATGTGTAGGTTGCACCATGAGCTCGAAGAAAATGTCTTCATTATTTGTCATTACAATGTCCAGGATATTATCTCCTCGAGTTGGCACATTAATGATTTGTGTGAGCAGTGTTCCTCGGCGAGACGTAGAAGTGCCTCCGCCTGGTCACGCATGTCTCCAGCCCCACTGTAAACACTCTCAGCTTCCCAGTTGATGTTCGGAAAGTTCAAATCTCCAGTCAGCATTATAGTGGGAGTAGGTGAGTGCAAGCTATTTAAAATTGTGTTTATCTTCGTAAGAGGTTCATTAAATTTCGTGGTAGGACAGGCTGGAGGTCTGTATATGTTAACATAAACAATTTCGATTTGTCTTATGTAAATGATTTGTGCCTCTACGTATGAGTTTGATTCAGAAAGTAGAACTTCCGTATCTTGATTGCTCATCACATATGTCACAACTCCACCTTTTTTTCTTTGGTTGCTTCTATCTGTTCTGAAGTATGTGTAGTGCGGTATATTTATTTCTGCCTCTCTTATATTTTCGGTGAGGTGTGATTCAGTCAGGGATATAATAACAGCGTTATCATTATGTGCTATTTCCGCGAGTAATTTTGGCTTACCCCTGAATCCACGAGTTATGAGGCCCGCAATGTTAAGTGTTATTATCTTATATGGCCTATCAGTGGATGACTCGCCTGTTGTTGTGGCCATTGCTGAGTTTGCACGCTGTATTGCCAGGGAGGTGTTTTTAATTGCTGCACTATTTGTTGTTGTACTTGTTGCATCAGCTGTATTTGCTGCACTAAAAAATTTACTGTAGCTTTTAGTGAATCAGCTTGCGAAGAATCCAGGTTTGAGCAGGGCGCGTTTATCGGCGCTCTGATTGTTCCGGGGTTCGGTGCTTCGGTGTTGTAATGATGAGCCATCGGTGTTTTTTTTTTCAGCTGCTCGTTCCGTCCTCTGCTCATTTCCTGGGTAACGGCGTGTACCTTTTAGGTGCAGTTTATTACATTGTAGATTAAAACACTCACGCCTCCTTTCAGAAGCAAAACATATAGCAGGGTGTAAATATTGACAATCTTTACCCTCTTTGCACCCTTTCACCGAGTCAAGACCAAATGCTTTATATCTGTTGCACAACTTGGGGTGGTAAAAAGGGCAGTTTCGACCCCCAACACCATATTTACAGCGGTTTTGCCTGTAGTGGAAGCATATTTTCTTTGTCTTTTTGGCGGTTTCTACTTTTTCTCCGCTGCTTACTTGCTGCTGTGTGTCGGAGAGAATGTGATGCCGCTCGGAGCCCAGCTCCGAACTGTGGCTCGACTGTTGGTCATTGATTAAAGTGCTCCTTGATGTAATTTCCTCATTTTTCTTCAGTTTGAATTCCTTTTCCTTTTCCAGCAAATCATACACCAACGCAAACGGTTTATCGCCAAACTCCTTTACGCAACCTTCACATGTGTACTGACTCCTGGTGTTAAAAAAATTGACGATGGCGTATACAGGTAGTTTTGTGCACACACACACACACACACACACACACACACACACACACACACACACACACACACACACACACACACACACACACACACACACACACACACACACACACACACACACACACACACACACACACACACACACACACACACACACACACACACACACACACACACACACACACACACACACACACACACACGAGAGAGAGAGAGAGAGAGAGAGAGAGAGAGAGAGAGAGAGAGAGAGAGAGAGAGAGAGAGAGAGAGAGAGAGAGAGAGAGAGAGAGAGAGAGAGAGAGAGAGAGAGAGAGAGAGAGAGAGAGAGAGAGAGAGAGAGAGAGAGAGAGAGAGATCTCCCTCGTTCAGTAACCACCAAATCACCACCACCATCATCACCACATACCTGCCTTCATCTCCTCAGCTGCAGCATTACCAAACCACGGCCTTACTTGCAACAACAACAGTTAAGAATAGACTACTCATCTGAGAGAGAGAGAGAGAGAGAGAGAGAGAGAGAGAGAGAGAGAGAGAGAGAGAGAGAGAGAGAGAGAGAGAGAGAGAGAGAGAGAGAGAGAGAGAGAGAGAGAGAGAGAAGAAGAAGAAGAAACATGGAAACATGGACTAGCAGGCAGCAGAAAGCCTGTTGGCTCTTTACTAGGCTGCCTGCGTTCAGTGATTTAATCAATCCGTTGTTGTGATACAGTGAATTTACCGTACCCAACGGTCATGTTTCTCGCAAGACACTAGAACTGCACCAGGACAACTCCACAAAAAAGACACACAAACCACTTACCACTAATTCATCAGGGGTGCCGGGCTTTCCCCTACAAGCACCTCCCAGGGTTGCAACGATAATCCTAACAGGCCTAATAGTAATACCTATTTGTAATCACTGTAGGAGGCACTTATCTTTCGAAGGGTTTCAAAAGTAGTGGTCTCTTGAATTAAGTTTTGGAGGAGTCCTGCAGTCCTCGGGACTAAGTTTAAGTCAGCACTGTCGCGAGTTAATGTGGGGCGAAGCGCTGAAGGTGTTGTTAGCTTGAGAGCAGGTGATGTAGTGGGCCAAAAGCCAACCACGTGGGTCAGAAGGGGTATTTTGAATTTCCCTCGCCAGATGGCGTGGCTTTCGATCGGTTAAATTATCCTTGCCGCAAGGGCAAATATTTATTATTTCATGAAAGGAAACACTGAACTATTGTTATTCCTTTCATTGTAAATGTGTTTAGTCTTCAGGCAGTGAATACGGTGATACTGTCTCGGTCTGGGAGCCGATGAGCGAAGCATGTAAGTACCATCCAAGGCTTATTTGAGCTCAGACGACACTCTTAGTTGGCTTGAACTCTTGGCCCGAGACTAGTTCATAAGGGAAATAGTTAATTTGTCTAATCCCCTGGTAAACTGACCTAATTCCTAACACATTCCCCAGAGGAGATTGCGATTTCCCAAATCGCAATTAACCGTCAAGAGTAAATATTTATTCAATTATTTGTTTATTTATTTATTTATTTAAAGACAAAAAATGGGGACTAATCTTAGTAAGAGAAAAAGAGTGAAATGCAACTAAGGGGGGTTGAGATCGTTGCACATCTCATCCAAATAGACTTGCCCTTACCCTTTCCTCACCTTGTAGGAAGGTGTAGCATTTTTACTAATCATCCTCACCTGGGAAGGTGTAGCATATTTTTTAATCAATCCTCACCTGGAAGGTGTAGCATATTTTTTAATCAATCCTCACCTGGAAGGTGTAGCATATTTTTTACCCTGATAATTCTAACTACTACCCAAAATTAATTCTAAAGTCTTCAGCCTTAGTAGGTGAGGTACTGAAACAACCAAGATATTTACAAGTTATCTAAATTATCCCTAAGCATTTTGTTGAACCGCTCTGTAGCCGAGGCGCCCCGACACGATCACCGCCGCTCTGGGTGGGGTCGGCATTATTGTGGGAGGCCCCCTGGTCATATACCAAATCTCTACCCGGATGAGCTATAGTGAGCTCCAGCGGATAAGGGTTACATATAGAATGAAATTCTACTGCTCCATTACCTTGTTTGACCTTGACTGTTCTTACTTTATTGTCCAATCCCTTAATAATTTGCAAGACAGTGCCCATTAACCAGAGGGGTCTGGGTTTATTTAAAGCTTTAATCAGAACTATATCTCCTATTTTAATTTTGTTGTCCCAAGTTGACTGATATAGGTTTCTGCTATGTTCTCTTAAGCTGAGTAGATAACACTCATACCACAACTTTTTGAAGCTTTCTAATATTTCTTCTTGGACTTAAGAGTCTTTTCTAAAGAGGGTTGGCTCTGGTCATCGACCCACACTTCCTCATCCCCCCTCAGTACGAGAGATGGGTTCCCATGAAGTTTCAAGAAGGAGTTAGGTGTTATTAACTCCAAGCTTTCTGAACTGGACCGGTAGGTCAAGGGTCTAGAATTTATGGCCAACTGAATGCTTGACAAGGATGTTAACATCTCAAAGTATGTCAACTTGGCCCTTCCGACTACTTTATACAAACAATTCTTGAGCACCATTATTAACCTTTCCCAAGCAGAGCCTACCCATGCTGAATATAAGGGAATTCTCACATGATTGATGTTAATTCTCTCCAGTTCTTCTTGAACTTCTTTGGATTGTAGGGAATTTTCTAAAATATTACCACCTTTTAAGAAGGCTTTGGCATTATCACTGTACAGGTAATGGGGAATAGATTATAGGTTACAAAATCTGTGAAAGGCCAACAGAAAATTCTTTGTTGACATGTCAGGTAATAATTCAAAGTGAAGAGCTCTAATATTAAGACAAGTGAATACCAAAACATAAACCTTGACAGACTGATCACTAAGTTCATCTTTGACCCAGAAATGGCCAATATAATCTACCCCGACATGTTGAAAAGGTTTAACTAGGTTCATGTGATGCTTAGGCATATCTGTGAATTATGGGTACTTAAATGCCAAGGCATTATATTTTTTACATACATTACAAGAGCTTAGTGTGCTCTTGACTGCCATCCTACCCTTAGGTATTCCCGTAAATATTTCAAGGTAGTTCCAATGCCTAAATGTTGCATTTTGTTATGACAATCATTAATTATCAATATAGTTAACCTGTGCTCCTTAGGGAGTAACACAGGGTGATGTGTGTCATACTTGAAGTATTGACACTTACTTATCCTGCCTTTGGACCTTATAATGCCTCTTTCTTCAAGAAATAAGTTGAGGTTAGATACCAGAGGAGGAATTTTTTTTTCATTTGCATTATTTGGATTGTTCAAGAAATTCAGTTCATTCTGGAAACGCTCAGTTTGAGCCACCTTTACCCAATACTCTAAGGCTTTCTTTTTAGGATCACAATCCTTTATTTTATTTAGAAATTTATATAGGTAAGCTGTGCACTTCAACAAGCCCTCAAAGGAAAAGTATTTATTTATATGTATTACTCCTGTATTTACATTAGGCGATTGAGAGGTGCAAGCAGTCCATATTTTGCCTTTTTGAGAAGGTGCTATGCTCAACAAAGGGTATTGAGGCCACAGTTGGTAATCATTAGTAAGCCAATGTGGTCCCTCCAGCCAGAACTTCATTTTATCCAGATATTTGCTATAAGATAACCCTTTGGTTAGCATATCTGCTGGGTTATCTTCAGTGTGTACATAGTGGTATGCTACAGGTAACTTGAATTTCTTACTTATTTCAGTCTTCAGGCCATCAGCTTCTAACACTCTGTTTTTCAATAATTTGGATTTTACTTTAGTATCCTTAGTTAGAAGCCAATTTAGCACCACCTGAGCATCCACACAGATATTTATAAATTGAATTTGGATGTGTTGATGAGCCTCTAAAATTGTAGGTAAGCATTTGAAAGCTAATATCACACCCATGAGCTCTAGAGTGGGGATGCTGTGTTCATTTCTCTTATTTAATGGAGCTACCTTAGACTTAGAGTGTAGGTATGTACTTCTCCATCTAGAGCGTAGGCAACAAAGCCATACGCTTCAGCGGAACTGTCTCAAAAAATATGTAGCCCATATGTGTTTAGCTCGTTTAGAGCTTGTCTAGGAAATGATACTTCTGACAGCATCTCCAAGTCTCTACTTAATTTTTTCGTCTCAGTACAGATCTCTTCAGGAAGGGGTTCGTCCCAGCCTCCTTCTAGTTCCCATTTTTTTCTCATTAATAATTTTTCTCTTATGGTTACAGGTAGAGCCAAATTCAAAGGATCAAATAGTTTGGAAGTTTGAGAAAGGACTTGTCTTTTTGTGTTTGCTTCTGGATTTATTTTGCATGTAGCTATGCTCAGTGAATCCTGCTGAACATTATATCTGTACCCTAGCACCTTTTCTTCTTCGCTGGAGTGTTCTACTAATCTTCCATCACTTTCCATCTGTTCTCTCAATTCAGTTGAATTGGAATTCTAAGCTCTTAAGGTAAATCCGCCTGCCTTCATTCTTTCATAAGCCAGATTATATAATTTCTTCATTTCTGTTATTTCATTTCCTGTTACCAATAGATTATCTACATAAAAATTATTTGCCAATATTTTGCTTAATTTGTCATCAGGAAATGAACTTGCATGATGTTTCATCACATAGTGCAAGATGAATGGGGAAGAGGTGAACCCAAACACTATGGTCTTGAGCCTGTAGGTGACCAGTTTGTTGCCTCTTTTCCAAAAGAAGCAAAACCTATTTTGGTCTACTTCATTTTTTTATTTAATCATCAAAAAGGTTTGTTTTACATCACTGAGCATGACTGATTTATTGGTGCGAAAATAGAAAAGTAATTGAAGAATGTTATTCATTAAATCTACACCTGGGTAGGCAGCCTCATTAAGAGAAGGTAATTCCTTCTTGGGTTTTAATGAACAATTGAACACAGGTCTTATTTTAGTTGTTACTTGTTCTTCCATTTTGATGACAGGTTTATGAGGTATTCAAATCTTTTCATTATACTGAGGTTTTACTTCAATTTCTTCTATTATGCCGTCAGCCAGCTGTTGGTCAAATACAGCTTGATGCTTTTCTAGTAACCCCTTTCTTTTTAAGTGGTCCAGAGTTCGGTCCAACACGTTAAGTGCAACAGAATGATTTGAAGGAACAGAATCTATTTTGTCTGAATACCATGACAATTCAACATTATAACGACCCTCTTTGAAAGTAATACCATCTTCAAACTGCTTTATTTGTTCGCTTTCTAGGGACAATAGGTCTTGATCAGTGGTTTTAATTCCTAAGGACTCGAGACTAAAAAGATGTTCCAGTCCATTGTCCACTTCCGTGTCCTCTAGAAGGTGATCAAGCGGGTTGAAATATAATTTTATAGGGTCCAAAACGGCATTTACCATTGTTTTAGTTTTGTTGCATAGGTTTTTCTCATCCTTTTTTGTTAGGAGACGCATAACAAATTGTTGTTCTGCTGGACTCAAAAAGTTAAATACATTTCCAATGGGATCTACTTTGTTGTGCATAACTAAACATTTACCTCCTAATTTCTCTTGCCAGGACACTGATGACATAGACTGTAGTATGTCAATGCCTAGCAGCATATCAACTTGGATAGTTTCATGGTTCTTGGCCTCATAGAAGTGTTCATCCAACAATTTTATGTTATTTTCCTTGAATTTGCAAATGACTGCGTTCATCCCTGGAACGTAAAAATTAATGTCCAAGGTCTTGTCCACCAATAAGGGAACAAAAGTGAATCGATCTTCTAATTTAATCCCTGTAGCCATTTGTTTGAAGCTTTTTGTTTCTGCACCAATGTAGGTTCCAATATCGCAATGTAGGGAAAACAATTTATTCACATCTGGGCAAAGGTCTTTGGCAGCGGTTTCCGAAATATATGATCTTTGGCTTCCGGTATCAACAAGGCACCTAACCTTTCTACTCTTTCTGCCATTCTTTAAAGTTAAAGTCATCGTTGGCAGCAATTGGCAAGAGTCGAAACTTCTTTGAGCCAGGCACAAGCTTATATTTGTTAATTTGAGGTTTAGCTTTATCTTTCTTGTCGGCCGAGGGACACAAGGGTGTAATATGTTCTTTGGACCGACAGACTCTGCATTGGTATCTAAGTTTACC
The DNA here is from genome assembly GCF_024679095.1 of Eriocheir sinensis. Lineage (NCBI taxonomy): Eukaryota > Metazoa > Arthropoda > Malacostraca > Decapoda > Varunidae > Eriocheir > Eriocheir sinensis. The sequence continues at coordinate 79,068 of NW_026111581.1, read as the reverse complement.
CTGTTTTCCATAACAGCTGTTCTCATCGTGCCCCGAACCAGCACACCTGGTACACATAGATAATTCTTTTAGTCGGGCAATTTTGGCTTCCAAGTTGGCAAAGTTCGAGCATTGGCCCAAAGAATGCCCACCAGCCCCACATAACTTACAAGTTAATTCTGTGGAGAAGGATTTGTAATTTTGGAGTGTACCCTTTGGGGCTTGGTTTTCTCTGGCCTTCATTGGCGGTTTGTTTTCACCTGAGGAGGGCTTATTGTTGCCTTTATTAAAATTCTTAGGCTTTACTGAACAAGTTTTACTCAGAGTGGTGAGAACTCTGTGATAATTTTCAAAGATATCAGTTATGGTGGGGTAATTCTTGGATAGAAGACGAATGAATTCCCTTTTTACTGTTGCTGGCAATTTGTCAAAGATGATGTGGCTGATAAGGGAATGACCAGCTGAGTCTGGCTCCAGAAAGTTAAGGCCATGAGTCTTTAACTCGGCTAAATAGGCCCTTATCTCATTTATGAAAATCTTGGTGGAAGTATATTCAGGGTCAAATGAAGAGCTAGGATAAGATTTCATTATATTCTTATAAGTTTCATCAATAATGAATTCTTTGTCTAAAAATTCTTTCTCCAGCATTTGGACGGCTGTTTTGTAATTAGCATCCGTTATGGATAAATGTTTCACTACAGAGAGAGCATAATCTCTCAAATAGCCAATTAAATAGGCTAGATTGGTAACATCTGTCAGATGCTTTCTCGTCCCAATCACATTATTAAATTGGTTAAAAAAGGTATTAAAAGCAAACTTGTCCTTCCCCTTTCCCGAAAATGTTCCACAATTCAATGGGGGAGGCTTACCTGCACTAAAATTCATCTGTGACATAAACTGCATCAGATTCTGTGAAGTAATATCACTTTGAGCACCTCTTAAATCCTGATCCTTATTTAGCTCAACATACCGATCTAATTATATTTCAATCTATAGTGAGAAATTCATTTGATCTTCCAACTCTGAGGCATAGTAAGTTTCATTCTTACTTTCAAGGTCTGTTTGATCCATTACTTTATTTATTGTGTCATCATAGTGTCTCACTTGTACCATTTCTAATTCTATTTTATTGGTCAAGCTCTTACTTAAGGAGGGTGTCAAGGGATCTGAGTTAATTCTTTCAATTGCTTAAGAAGGAGTGTTATTTTTCTTTTAAAGATTCCCCTGCTCCTTCTCAGGGTCTTAATTATCTCTTGGGGAACAGAGTTTTTAACTACTCCTTGGGTGGCTGTTTCCTCAGGGTTTAGCTTTGAATCCATTGTGGCAAATATAGAAGCAAGCTCAATTTTGATATAAACAATCTTAAAGGGTTTGCTTAATAGGGGTGGTTTCAATTAAAAGGGCAATTATAAACAAAGAGAGACCACTAAATGTACAAGGAGGCAGTCCCGGACCGGCTAGTTGGCCCTCAATTGCCACTAGCTATTCAACTGAATAATGCTTCGGGCATCTGGGGGTCAACTACTTACTGCCGGTGTTCAAGGGCGTATTTTAAAACCACCCAAGACTGCATCCCCGTAGTACGTACCTCACCAAACCAGTTCCTCGCAAGTGAACCACACCCCCGAGATACTGAGGGTGGTCGAGGAGGAAGGGTCGAAGTACCATTAAGCAACTCATATCACCCGATCTCTGAACCCGTTTGCTAGAACCAACTCGTGATCCCAACTCCTAAACCGAGACAGATCACGTATACATAAGAATGACCAAACAGTAACACTTTCATCTTTACTTTATGCTGCCTCAGGGGATGAACTAGCAAGGCTGTACTCTTTGCTAAATTCAACTGAATCTAGCAAAGAGCAGTTGATGTAGTTACTCACTTCTTTTGAAAATATTGCACTACTTTTGAAAATATGTTGTGATACAGTGAATTCGCCGTACCCAACGGTTATGTTTCTCGCAAGACACTAGAACTGCACCACGACAACTCCACAAAAAAGACACACAAACCACTTACCACTAATTCATCAGGGGTGCCGGGCTTTCCCCTACAAGCACCTCCTAGCGTTGCAACGATAATCCTAACAGGCCTAATAGTAATATCTATTTGTAATCACTGTAGGAGGCAGTTATCTTTCGAAGGGTTTCAAAAGTAGTGGTCTCTTGAATTAAGTTTTGGAGGAGTCCTGTTGTCCTCGGGACTAAGTTTAAGTCAGCACTGTCGCGAGTTAGTGTGGGGCGAAGCGCTGAAGGTGTTGTTTGCTAGAGAGCAGGTGATGTAGTGGGCCAAAAGCCAACCACGTTATTCCTTTGATTGTAAATGTGTTTAGTCTTCAGGCAGTGAATACGGTGATACTGTCTCGGTCTGGGAGCCGATGAGCGAAGCATGTAAGTACCATCCAAGGCTTATTTGAGCTCAGACGACACTCTTAGTTGGCTTGAACTCTTGGCCCGAGACTAGTTCATAAGGGAAATAGTTAATTTGTCTAATCCCCTGGTTAACTGACCTAATTCCTAACACCGTTTGCCATAGAAGTGGCTTGCAGGGAAGGATTAAAGCACTTGTGCACCTACTCTTGGATATACGTTCTGTTCACTCCCGATGCAGCAAAGTGGCGATCAATACGTTTCTTGAATGAGTTGATGCTCTCTGCGCTAACCACTTCTGGATGGAGCTGGATGGAATACACTAACACTACAGAGAGAGACAGATCGAGAGACTTATTAGAACCTTTGCTGGAGTGAGCTAGATGTAATACACTAACAGCAGAGTGAGAGACAGAGAGAGCTATTAGAACCTTTGCTAGGGTTGGATGGAGCTGGATGGGATACACTAACACTACAGAGAGAGACAGATCGAGAGACTTATTAGAACCTTTGCTGGAGTGAGCTGGATGGAGCTGGATGGGATACACTAACACTACAGAGAGAGACATATAGAGGGATTTATTAGAACCTTTGCTAGGGTTGGATGGAGCTGGATGGGGTACACTAACACTACAGGGAGAGACATATAGAGAGACTTATTAGAACCTTTGCTGGGGTTGGATGGAGCTGGATGGGATACACTAACAACAGAGAGAGTGACATGGATAATAGTGGAGATAATTAGTGGCTGATTTTGATCATGAATGTGATAATGAGTAATGATGAAGATGATGAAAATAATGAGGAGGACAGACAGAGAAATAAATAGGGATAGGTATTAGAGCCTTTGCTGGAGGTGGATGAAGTGGATTGGGTACACTAACAATAGATAAAATGAAATATGGTGAATTAAGTGTATGGCTGTGATGATGATGATGAGGAGGAGGAGGAGGAGGAGGAAGAGGAGAAGGAGGAGGAGGAGGGAGAGGATGAAAATGATGGTACACTAACAGCAGAGAGCAACAGATGAGGAACAGTGGACTAATATTGACTGATTGTGATGATAATTGTGATGATGATGATGAGGGCGAGGAGGAAAACTATGGTACACTAACAGCAGACAGACAGGATGAAAAAGTAATTGTAATTGTAACTGTAATTATTTTTTTCAAGTGTAATTACTCCAACCCTGGTGACGAGTGCCCCGCCTGCCTGCCCGTCCGCTCGCCTGGCTGCCTACTCTCCTCCTCCTTCCAGCGTGCCAGTGTCAGACCTCCAGCCGGCTACTGAAAGTGAATCAGCTCAGAAGTACCAGCGAGTGGGCTAGTATGTAACCCCCTTTTTCTCTCTTCCTCCTCCTTCTTCCCCCTCCCTCACTCTCTCTTCCTTTGCCCTCTCACATATCCAGCCTCACTATATTGTTCAGCCAGGTCTAGTTTAGCTCTCATCCATCTCTTCTTCACCCTGTTCTTGCATCCATGTCTTTAGTATGTCGCCCGCCACGCCCCTTCCTCTCCCCTCTCTCCCCTCTCTTTCTCTCCCCCTCGCCCACTCAGACATCCAGCCTCACAATATGGTTCATCCAGTTCTAGTTTAGCTCTCATCCATCTCTTCTACACCCTCTTCTTGCATCCATGTCTTTAATATGTCGCCCACCACGCCCCTTCCTCTTCCTCTCTCCTCTCTCGTTCGCCCTCTCTGACATCTAGTTCCACCATATGGTTCATCCGCTCCACTTTAGTCGTCGTCCACTTCTCTCGTAACCCTTTTGTTGCATCCATGTCTTAAGGCTGATGGATAAGACTTCATTATTCACTATATTTTTTTTTCTCGTATGAACTCGGATGAAAAAAAACTTTCCTTTGCGTATGACAATGCCACGCCCAGCACCCGATCTTTCCTTCTTCCCTTCTTCCCTTCTTCCCTTCCTTCCTTCCTTCCTTCCTTCCTCCCTCCTCTTCTCCTCCATTGCTTCTTTCTTCCTCCTCCCTCCCTTCCTCTTTTCCTTCTCAATTCCTTCTTTCTTTTCCCCTTCCTCTGTTCCTTCCTTTCCTCCTAGCTTCAAAGACATATCAACACAGTATATACCCTCCCCTTAATTAAACCCTCCACCCCCCTCTACTCCTCCCTCTCTGACATCACATCCCCCCCCCCCCCCCCACACACACACACACACCTGTACACGCCACGCACGCACACACAGCCAGCCAACCATCCACGTGTACATGCTTTTTGTTTGTTTGTTTTATGGACGAAGACTACGGACAATGAGACGCTCGTAAAACACTCTTATACTCCACCGGGACCTCAAGACCTGTATCGCAAATGGGTACGGTGGATGAGTTTTTGGTGCGTGGAGAGCGAGAAAAACTGGATATGGAAGTGGGTGAGTGGAACGAGCTCAGCGGTACCCTTGTGATCGCGGCAAATGAGACTGAGAGTATAAAGGGAAAGGTACTGTAGGTGTGTTTATGAAGGGGATGATATGGTACGCAGAATGGGTTAAGAAATAGCTCGTGTACGTTCACTAGGCCTTTTGCAGACACTTTATATCTCTGGAAAGGCAGGGTACTGGAGGTGTTTTTACGGGCGAGGATGTTATGACTAAGAAATGGTTCGTGCACGTTCTTTAGGCCTTTTGCAGACACTTTATATCTCTGGAAATGTATTGTAAGTGTGTTTATGGCCAAGGATGACATGGTGCAGAGAAAAGGTTAAGAAACGGTTCGTGCACGCTCAATAGGCCTTTTGCAGACTCCTAATATCTCTGGGAAGGTATTGTAGGTGTGTTTATGGACAAAAATGATACAGAATAGGCTAAAAATGGTTAGTGTACGTTCATTAGGCTTCTGCAGACTCCTAATATCTCTGGAAATGTACTGTGGGTGTGTTTATGGCCAAGGATGACATGGTACACAGAATAGGTTAACCACAGCAGTGTTCCCCTCTTCCCTCCACGGCAGTTCCACACAACTCTTATGACACACTGCTGCCACCTTGATAAATCATGTATAATGTATTCATAATGTATAATTCAGCCTCGAGAATGCCAGACGATAGGGGAGGGGAAAGGAGGGGAGGGGCAGAACGGTGTGTATATTGAAGGAGAGTAATTTGTCCTGTTTTTCTGCACCTTCGTGACTCAACAAAAGGAAAAAACTCATATCAATAGAAAAAAAAAAGAGAAAAGGGGGAAAAATTAGGAGGGAACGAAAGAATGAAAATAAGAAAATGAAACGAAAAGAACGAAAGAAAAGAAAAATGAAGAGAGGAAGGAAGGATGATAAAGAAAAAGGGAAAGAAAGTGACAGAAAAAAAAGGTTAAATACATATATGAGAAAAAGTTTTAGTGATCAAGACGCCATTGGAAGATAAATAAGAGGGAACACAAGAAACAGAAACAAGTAAATAGATAAATAAAACAGCTAACATTTGAACGACTACTCATGAAACGACCTCCACTAGAAACCAACACGGCGCTAAAACATAACCAAACAAATAAACTAATAAATAAACACCCAAAAAACACGCACAGCTAAACATTCTAATCCCCACACATAAAACACCAGCCGCATGCAATAGCCGCCCATCACGCCATTCATATAAACAGCTAAACAAATAAATGGAGAGATTAATATAACACGCGCATGTAAACAGTTTAATGGCTCGTCATAAAGCACCACCTGTAGCCAGCACGCCGCTAGCATGATGCACTCCCCCATGACTCACGGAGGGGCGACCACAGAGTTATACGTACACTAGAGGGTTCTACTCCAGTCTCTCGCCACGGTGAGAGGTGAAGCCACTGCTCCTGCCTGTAACTCTGTGCTCGGCCGCCACAGGGTGACGGATTGGCGACCTTTTCATGATTCCACATGTTCACACTTAACCACTATTAGCTAGCCACCATTATGATATTTTGGAAAACCGAGCCGATCATCGTGTTGATGAGACATTGCTGCATATCATCATCACAAATGTATTGCACTTAGGTAAACACCTACAATAAAATAATGAGAAAAATACACGGTAGTGTAAAAACATTTTTGTTAACCTTTTTTGCTTCAACTCCTTGTCCTTCATGTACTTTTTATTGCATTAGATTTTCGTTTACAGTTTCAAATTCAGCACATCTTTCCGATTCAGATGGTATATGACATGTACCAATGTAAGAATAAACAGGGGTAAAAAATGGACAAGAAATTAACAAGTCTTTCTGTTAACTTGATAATAGCACTAGCAGACATAACTATGTGATGTTAAATTTCTCTCTGTCTCGCCATCCGTCACCCTAAGATGGCCGCCAGTTGCTTCAAAATCCAGGCTCTGGGAACCCTCTATGTATTTAACTCTGTAGGGACGACAGAGCGGCCAGGGCAGCGGCATCAACGGACGGGCACCACGCAGCTGTTTTTCCTCTCTCGAACGGGGTGACATTTACGTGTTTTATAATGAGTTACGCGCTTAGCAGTTATGCATCTCTCTCATCATAAACACAGGCGAGGGAGTGACTTAGAGCAGAGTAATGACGTATGTGAGAGCCGGCTGTGATGTTGTTGTGTCTATTAGTGAGTCAGAAGTGTGTTTTAATTTGTTGTGTTCACGTAGTTGTAGTTAGAATTTACAGTCGCCGGTACAAAATTAACTACTGTATGAAAATAGCTGCGTATGTGAGAGCCGGCAGCGTTGATGTGTAATAGCGGCTCAGATGTATGTTCTAACTTGTATATACGCAGCTGTAGCTGTATTCTAACTGTCGCAGGTAGAAATTTGAACTGATGTATGGAAATCCCGCAGAGTTTATCAGATTTGAAGCCAGGGTGGTGTTGTCTTGCTTCGATATCTATATTTCTTCTTGTTATATTTACTTACTTGTAGTTCCATACTTTTTACAGTAGAGGGGATAATCGAGGGAAAAAATAAAAGTAATGTAAGAAAACCGACGCAAAGTTTAAGGTACTGAATCATAATCGCTCTGTCCTGCTTTTCTTTTCTTCTACGCTTGCCCTAAAGCGCCAGTAGGCTTTCTTGACGGGTGGATGGAGGTACATCAGTAGAGGGACATTAATGGAGGTACACGAACTCGCGATCTGAAGTTGAAAAAGCCAAGTTGATAAAAAATAAGCAAGTGCAGAGATTTAGCATCACTTATGAAACTGATGTCAGACGCCCGTCCAACATCAGGCACTTCAGGACAAAGGCATTCATCAAGTCAATGAAAAGATGGCGACAGTAAGATATGGATATGAAGTAAGATCAATGGTTACGAGTTATTACTAGGACTGAAATATTGTAAACTCTGCGTGGTTTTCTTGCGTTAGTTTAATTTTTTGCACTCGACTGCCTCTGCTGTATGTAATAAAACTACAATTAGGTAAATCTCTCTCTCTCTCTCTCTCTCTCTCTCTCTCTCTCTCTCTCTCTCTCTCTCTCTCTCTCTCTCTCTCTCTCTCTCGTTCGGTAAATTGCGAAAAGGGGTCGCAGAAGGTCTAACTATCGAGATGCTTACGGCAAACATGTTGGGGAGGCGGTGGCCGAGTGGTCAGCGTGGATGTGGTAATCCCGAGGACCCGGGTTCAAATCCCATCGCAAGACGCTGACAATTTTCAGCCATCGTCAAGTGGCGGAAGGTTACCTACGTGCTGCCCCAGATCTATAATTTACCTTTACTTCACCGACTCCAGCCAAGAGAAGCACCCGGGGCCAGCATGGGCCAAGCAAGAGTCAGATATCACGGCAATCACTATAAATAGAATTCACCTGCGCCGCTAACGTTCTGGGGCCGTCCACTACTACCCCAAAGGAGAGCGAGCCTACCATTACAGTGCTATGGCCATGTAAAAAAAGAGAAAAAGGGCTTCGCAGAGATAGTGTTTGACCGACAGACAGGATATGACCGACAGAACTGAAGAAAACAAAAACACTGCAGTAATTCATGCCATTAGCTCGCCGCGTTAATAATGAAACGAGTCTTTTTTTATCTTTTGCTGTGTTTACACGTCGAGGCAGATAAAAGATGGAGAAGACTGAGTGCTCGCTAATTAATGCACATCAACCAATACAAAAAAATTGAAAAAATGAATCAAAGAATGGACCGAGACAAACGACAGCTAAGACACAAATCACAAACACTCAAACCACGCTGCGGAGAATAACACAAGGAACAAAAAACTGAGGAATTAAGAATAAATACGAGAATAGACATTGACAAATGATTGCTCGAACAAAACAAACTAAAAAAAAGGTCAAATAATGCTTAAGAAAAAACAAAATAAATAAAACAACTACAAATGATTATAAGAACCATTTCCTGTTTCGTCACGCTACCGATGCTTTTTTTTACTATTTTCTTGCGCCGAGAAACCAACAAGGAGGAAGACAGAAGAGAGAGGGAGGAAGAGAGGGAAGGAAGGAGGATGAGTGGTGCTTGATGGCGGAAGAAAGGGAGAAGAAAAGATGGAAATGGGGGAGAGGGAAAAGATGAGAGGGAGGATGCGAAAGAGGAAGAGAGAAACACAGATGATTGGATGGAAGAGATGGAGGGAAGAAAGATGAGAGTAATGCTGCAAGAGAGAGAGGGAGTGTGAGTGTACCTTACTGACGTGAAGGAGGGAGATGAATGTAGAGGAGATGGAGAGAAGAGAGAGGGTGTGTGAGTGTACCTTACTGACGTGAGGGAGGGAGATGAATGTAGAGGAGATGGAGAGAAGGGAGAGGGTGTGTGAGTGTACCTTACTGACGTGAGGGAGGGAGATGAATGTAGAGGAGATGGAGAGAAGAGAGAGGGTGTGTGAGTGTACCTTACTGACGTGAGGGAGGGAGATGAATGTAGAGGAGATGGAGAGAAGGGAGAGGGTGTGTGAGTGTACCTTACTGACGGGAGGGAGGGAGATGAATGTAGAGGAGATGGAGAGAAGGGAGACGAGAGGGAGGCTGAATGTAGAAGAGATGGAAAGATGAGAGACGAGAGGAGGGCTCTGTAACGCTGAGGCTAAGTGAGTGGATGGGTGGAAGGAGATGGGAGAAGATGACTGTAGCCTGGTGGAAGAGATGGAGGGAAGGGAGATGAGAGGGATGCTGGGTAACGGGAGGAGGGAGTGTGTGGATTGGTGGAAGAGAGGGAAGGGAGAAGATATATGTGGAGGCAAGGAAGAGAGATAAAGATAGTGGGTTAAGGAGTGGGAGAAAATGAGAGGGGTTTTACGTGGTGGTGAGAGGGTTACCTGAGAGGGGTGGGTGAGAGGGATAGGTGAGTGGGAGTTAGTGTGTGGGAGCGAGGGTGAGGGAGTGAGGGAGCGGAGTTAAGCATTTAAATCTACACTCTCCAGAAAGGCGAAGGTTGCGAGGAGACTAGATCGAAGCCTATAAATGGATGAAGGGCTTTAATAAAGGGGATGTCAATAAGATTTTGATAGTAAAAGAGCCAGGTAGGACGCGTGGCAATGGTTTTAAGTTAGACAAATTCAGATTCAACAAAGACATAGGCAATAATTGGTTCACTAATAGAGTGGTGGACGAATGGAACAGGCTTGGGAGCCATGTTGTGGGTGCCAATACCATAGATACATTCAAGAAGAGGTTAGATAAAGCCATGGATGGCGAGGTAAGGTGGGGCTGAGTGTACAGGAGCTGCCTTGTATAGGCCAACCGGCCTCTTGCAGACTCCTTACGTACTTATGTTCTTATTACTACTACTACTACTACTACTTCTACTACTTCTACTACTACTATTACTACGTACTACTACCAATAACAACAACAAAGGCAGCAGCTCCTCCACCGCCATTATTCGCACACTGTTGGTAGGGCAACAACGAGAAGGGCAGGGATGGATGGAGGGAATACAAGAGTTGTGTGTTCGAATACGAATACTTCAAATTCCGACGAATACGAAGACGAATTCGAATACACTGAAATGTTTTTGATTCGAATACAAATACGAATACTTCTTGAAAGTATTCATGAATACTTTTTATTGGAAAATACCTTCTTAACGTAACTGCATGGGTACAGCGCTGTTCTAAAGTTATGCAACAGTAACATGAGTTCATGAACCGTGAGATGACTGGTGCCAGTACAGGGGTGTCACACCTACTTCACAACGTATAAGGAACAACGGCTGCTATTTCTGATAATAAATTTTGGAGTATTCGTCAGATTACTTGCAGAATACGAATACTTTTCCCTTGTATTTGAATACGAATGCGAATACTTTGATTTCCATCAATAATTATTGGAATACGAATATGAATACACAAAGTACCGTATTCGAATGTATTATACTATGAATACCGAGTATGAGTACGTCATCCCTGCCACAACCACCATCACCACTACCACCACCGCGTCCCCGGTGTTTCAACCCTACACTACCACCACCGCGTCCCCGGTGTTTCAACCCTACACTACCACCACCACAACCACCAACGTAACCTCGACCACCACCCTAATATGATCAACCACTACCATCACCGAGTTACCATTGCTTCATCCTTACACTACCACAACCACCACCAGTACCACTTAGAGAGCGCACTCCACTCAGCCATGACCCGCCCGCCGCCACACCCGCCTTCTCGCCCGCACACACGCCTTCCAGTCCGTGGGCGCGGAGTGACGGAGGGTAGGACTAATGTGATATACGCGAGATTCGACAATACCATTCGGGAAATGACGGCGGGGTCCCTGAAGCGGCCTCAGTGACGGAGTGAGTAGAGGGAGAGAGAGGAGGGGAGAAGAAGGGAAGATGGGGGAGGGAAAACGACCTGGAGGGGAAGAGAAGGGACGGGAGGTGGAGGAGGAAGAGGGTGGAGGAAGGGAGTGGCTAGACAAACTTGTGGGTTGGAGGAAAATGAGACGGAAGGAGGTGGGAAGGGGTTGATGAGAAGATAATATGAGGAGGAGGAACAGGAGGAGGAGGAAAAGAGGGAGAGAGAGAGGCAAGAGATTGGTTAAAAGAGGATTGCAGAATGGCGACAATGAAGATGAGGTGGAGAAGGGCGAGGTGGAGGAGGAGAAGGAGGAGGAGGAAGAGGACGAAGGGAGAAATGTGGATAAAATAAAGAGGTGGAAGTGAGGAAAAAAAAAGGTTAATGTAAAAACGGTTGAAGAACTAACCAAAAGAGAAGCAGAGAAAGATGACGAAAAAATGAAAAATAAGAGACATGAAGCGTGGCAATGCTGTTCTTTCTATCCACAAACCCTTCTTCCAAAAACTTATTCCTGCTATAGCCGCGCTCTTGACTACAGAAACTAGAAGGGAAAAAGAGTTACTGGAGGGAAGAAGAACGAGAGAGAATGGTAGATAAAAGTAGAAGGTAGGAGAGAAAAAACGGATCTGGGAGGAAGAGAAGAGGGAGAACGCGAGAAAGAGCTGGTGGAAGAAAATAATTAAGAGGAGGAAGAATAACGAAAACAAATAATACGAAGAAAATAAAGAATGCAAGAAGAAAAGAGGGTGGTCAGAGGTGCAACGCGGGGGAGAAAACGTAGACGCCGAGGTGAAGTTTATCTATATCCTACTGATTGAGAAGTTTATCTATATCCTACTGATTGAGAAGTTTATCTATATCCTACTGATTGAGAAGTTTATATATATCCTACTGATTGAGAAGTTTATCTATATCCTACTGATTGAGAAGTTTATATATATCCTACTGATCGAGAAGTTTATCTATATCCTACTGATTGAGAAGTTTATCTATATCCTACTGATTGAGAAGTTTATATATATCCTACTGATTGAGAAGTTTATCTATATCCTACTGATTGAGAAGTTTATCTATATCCTGCTGATTGAGAAGTTTATCTATATCCTACTGATTGAGAAGTTTATCTATATCCTACTTATTGAGAAGTTTATCTATATCCTACTGATTGAGAAGTTTATCTATATCCTACTGATTGAGAAGTTTATCTATATCCTGCTGATTGAGAAGTTTATCTATATCCTACTGATTGAGAAGTTTATCTATATCCTGCTGATTGAGAAGTTTATCTATATCCTACTGATTGAGAAGTTTATATATATCCTACTGATTGAGAAGTTTATCTATATCCTACTGATTTCGAGCTCTCACAAATCAGCGATAAATGCAAATAAGAACATAAGAACATAAGAACGCAGGAGTCTGCAAGAGGCCGGTAGGCCTGTACAAGGCAGCTCCTTTGACCCTAAGCTCCCGTGTATCTAACCCCACCTAATATCGCTGTCCATGAATTTATCTAGTCTATTTTTGAATGTGACAATTGTATTGGCACTCACCACATGACTGCTAAGCCTATTCCACTCATCCACCACCCTGTTAGTAAACCAATTTTTGCCTATGTCCCTGTTGAATCTGAATTTATCCAGTTTAAACCCGTTACTTCGTGTCCTACCCGGTTCTCTTACCAACAAAACCTTATGAATGTCTCCCTTATTAAAGCCCTTCATCCATTTATAAACCTCGATCATGTCTCCACGCACCCTTCGCCTTTCTAGAGAATGCAAGTTTAACTGTTTGAGTCTTTCCTCGTATGGCAAGTTTCTCAACCCCTGAATCATCTTAGTCATCCTCCTCTGCACCGATTCTAACATTTTGATATCCATTCTATAGTAGGGTGACCAGAACTGAACCGCATAGTCAAGATGAGGTCTAACTAATGCTAAATATAGTTTGAGGAAGACTTCGGGGCTTCTGTTGCTTACGCTCCTCGAAATAAATCCCAGTACCCTATTAGCTCGATTTCTAGCTTGAATGCATTGTGCCCTTGGACGGAGATCAGAGTTCACTAAGACCCCTAAATCCCTCTCGCACCCAGACCTACTTATGAGAGTGTCATTTAAGCAATAGTTATGTGAGGGGTTGTTCCTACCTACACTCAGAATACTGCACTTCCCTACATTGAACTCCATCTGCCATTTATCCGCCCAGTCATATAATCTGTTGAGTTCACCTTGGAGAATACTAGCGTCCTGATCCGACTCAATTACTCTACCGATCTTGGTATCATCTGCAAATTTACTAACATCACTACTAATTCCTGTGTCTAAGTCATTGATCTGTTCTGGCTCCCGTCATAATGAAGGGCGGAGAGGAAGGCGTGTAGCAAGGCCAAGGTGACATGTAGCACGCGCCCACCTGAGGACGCGGCGGTAGGGAGCTAATTACAGGTGGGCTGCGACGGGCGATTACGGACAAACAGGTAAAGAACATAAGCCAGAGTCGAGGTAGAACACATTATAGGAATTTTCTGTGATTATTTAAGAGATATGGACCTTTACTCTCTCTCTCTCTCTCTCTCTCTCTCTCTCTCTCTCTCTCTCTCTCTCTCTCTCTCTCTCTCTCTCTCTCTCTCTCTCTCTCTCTCTCTCTCTCTCTCTCTCTCTCTCTCTCTCTCTCTCTCTCTCTCTCTCTCTCTCTCTCTCTCTCTCGAAAACCTCATCTCTTCCTCTCTTTCCACTACTCTTCGTTCTCTTCGCCTTCTCATTCTCCTCCTCCTTCATCTTTTCTGTCCTGTTCTACCACACGTAGATTACTAATAGTAGCGGTAGTAAACATACACCCTCGCCATAGACCGATAGGTCTTCTGGTGTCTGTTCCTCCTATGTATTCCTATGTATTCCTCCTCCTCTTCCTCCTCTAACTAACTAACCTGAGAACAAGAAACAACGGAAAAACAATTCAAGCAAAGCGATGCAATACCGACATCGGCAGGAGTTATTTCTCGAATAGAGTTGTTCGCCACTGGAACAGCCTTCCTGCAGAAGTGGTTAGCGCAGAGACCATCAACTCCTTCAAGAAACGCATTGATCGCCACTTTGCTGCAACGGGTGTGAACTGAACGTATCCAAGAGTAGGTACACAAGTGCTTTAATCCTTCCCTGCAAGCCACTCCTATGGCAAACGGATTGATTAAATCACTGAACGCAGGCAGCCTAGTAATGAGCCAACAGGCTTTCTGCTGCCTGCTAGTCCATGTTTCCATGTTTCCTGTGTTCCTAGCGAGAGTACAAGTTGCTAAATAAAATGTAACGTTGAATCTTGTCAGGTTAGGAAATATAATCGCCAGTCTTCGCCGAGTTCATTAGAGGCGGCGGTAAACGGCTCGGGCTTAGTTCAACATTCCTTGCCTCGTCCCCCCCCCCCCCCTCCCCCCCTTCCGTCACCTGTTTGTGTACTCGGGATGAAACAAAAAAGTAATAGAAAGATAAGTTTAGACCAGTGGCAGGTTTTGTAGCTTTTTTTCTTTCCATTTTGAGAGCGAGGAGAGAAACTTAAGTGTGTGGATGTGAAGAGACGTCAGTGGAATGCATTAAGTAAATAAATAAATAAATAGGTGACACAAAAAAAACATTAGACTGCTTTAAGATTTACAAAAAGCGAACACATGATTATTTTTTTTTGAGGTGCCTGAATACTTTTTTGAAAACCTACATGTACTTCTCACAACAACAACAACAAAACACAGAAAATAGCGTTACCTAACAAGGCGGCAGACTGAACTCCGTAATCCGAATGGGCTAAACTAGAACAAAGTAGAGACAGTGCCAGCAACAGGATATCTCAAGCATCATCAATCTCGTGACGCACCATTTTCAATAGGATCCAACGCTGCTTTACGTAACATCAACTCTTGGGACGCATCGGTCATCCAAAATAAAGTAAAGTGCGTGGCAGCAACGGGATCTCTCAGGCGTCAGCGATTCCGTGACGCACCATTTTCCAACAGGATCCAAAACTATATTACATAACACCATCTCCTGGTACGCATACACGAGAAACATTAAACTAAAGTAGAGGTTATGTCTGCAACGGGATATCTCTGGCGTCCTCTCTCGTGACGCACCATTTTCCAACAGGATCCATAACTACATTACATAACACCATCTCCTGGTACGCATACACGAGAAACAATAAACTAAAGTAGAGGTTATGCCTGCAACGGGATATCTCTGGCGTCCTCTCTCGTGACGCACCATTTTCCAACAGGATCCAAAACTACATTACATAACCGACTCCAGGGACGCAGATATAAGCAAAACTTTTACAATATTTCCGTTTTCTCTTTTCTCTTGACAGCTTTTACTTTTGTTTATATGGGATCGCTATTTCGGGGGTTGAGGCTCGGGGTGTTGAAGCTCTTCCTGACGTCCGCGGCGCCACAGGGATTCGAACCGCCTGGCCTTGACCCTTCACTTCCATGACTTGACGCTCTAACGGAGGCTGACCCACCAGACGGCCGCGCCAAAACTTTTGCTATACTTTACCCACTTTTGGAAATTTGCGATTGAGTCCTGTTACGTAACCTTAATCTTGAAGGTAATCCTGATAATCTCGACTATACAAGCTTTTCCTGTAGTTTACCACTTTTAAATATTTGTGCTTGTCTTATTTGATACTCTTAATCATGAAAGTAATTCTGGTAATCTAGAGTATACAAACAGAAGGCAGGCACGAAGAAAGAACTAAGCAAGAAATGTTGAATCAATCCTCCTCCTCCTCCTCCTCCTCTGAAGATTGACAGACGAACAAGGGAAGGAGAAGGACGATTAAGTGTGGGCCGTCGCACGAAGAAAGAACTAAGCAAGGAATGTTGAATCAAGCCTGCTCCTCCTCCTCTGAAGACTGACAGACGAACAAGGGAAGGAGAAGTACGATTAAGTTTGGGCCGTTTAAAATCCCCACCTCGAATGTACTCAGGCGAAGGGTGGCGTTGATGCTTCCTAACCTGGTGAGATTCGACAGTTTGCAGGGAGATGGTGGCGCAAGATCAATAGTCACGGCAATGAGTGCATGCAGGAGTAATATTCTGCGAGGGAATACAGGCAGACTCTTTACACGTGATGCTTGGCGGCTAAGGCTTTGCGTAACCTTCTGTTTTGATATTCTTTTTCATGTGATAATGACCGAGAAAATGTAGTCCAATCTTCGTTCGTCAATTTATGTCAAGGTAAAAAGGACAATGGGCTGCCTCACCACCGTCACCACCACCACTATCACCACCATCACCACCACCACTATCACCGCCGTCACCACCACCACTATCACCACCATCACCACCACCACTATCACCGCCGTCACCACCACCACTATCACCGCCATCACCACCACCACTATCACCACCATCACCACCACCACTATCACCGCCGTCACCACCACCACTATCACCACCATCACCACCACCACTATCACCACCATCACCACCACCACTATCACCGCCGTCACCACCACCACTATCACCACCATCACCACCACCACTATCACCGCCGTCACCACCACCACTATCACCACCGTCACCACCACCACTATCACCACCATCACCACCACCACTATCACCACCATCACCACCACCACTATCACCACCATCACCACCACCACTATCACCACCATCACCACCACCACTATCACCGCCGTCACCACCACCACTATCACCACCATCACCACCACCACTATCACCGCCGTCACCACCACCACTATCTCCGCCGTCACCACCACCACTATCACCGCCGTCACCACCACCACTATCACCACCATCACCACCACCACTATCACCACCATCACCACCACCACTATCACCACCATCACCACCACCACTATCACCGCCGTCACCACCACCACTATCACCGCCGTCACCACCACCACTATCACCACCATCACCACCACCACTATCACCGCCGTCACCACCACCACTATCACCGCCGTCACCACCACCACTATCACCGCCGTCACCACCACCACTATCACCGCCGTCACCACCACCACTATCACCGCCGTCACCACCACCACTATCACCACCATCACCACCACCACTATCACCGCCGTCACCACCACCACTATCACCACCATCACCACCACCACTATCACCGCCGTCACCACCACCACTATCACCACCATCACCACCACCACTATCACCACCATCACCACCACCACTATCACCACCGTCACCACCACCACTATCACCACCATCACCACCACCACTATCACCGCCGTCACCACCACCACTATCTCCGCCGTCACCACCACCACTATCACCACCATCACCACCACCACTATCTCCGCCGTCACCACCACCACTATCACCGCCGTCACCACCACCACTATCACCACCATCACCACCACCACCACTATCACCGCCGTCACCACCACCACTATCACCACCATCACCACCACCACTATCACCACCATCACCACCACCACAATCACCACCATCACCACCACCACCACTATCACCACCGTCACCACCACCACTATCACCACCATCACCACCACCACTATCACCACCATCACCACCACCACTATCACCACCATCACCACCACCACTATCACCGCCGTCACCACCACCACTATCACCGCCGTCACCACCACCACTATCACCACCATCACCACCACCACTATCTCCGCCGTCACCACCACCACTATCACCACCATCACCACCACCACTATCTCCGCCGTCACCACCACCACTATCACCACCATCACCACCACCACTATCTCCGCCGTCACCATCTGTCTCACAGTTAGTCTGTACGTTATTTATTTATGGAATATATATATATATATATATATATATATATATATATATATATATATATATATATATATATATATATATATATATATATATATATATATATATATATATATATATATATATATATATATATATATATATATATATATATATATATATATACAAACACACACAAATATATATATATATATATATATATATATATATATATATATATATATATATATATATATATATATATATATATATATATATATATATATATATATATATATATATATATATATATATATATATATATATATATATATATATATATATATATATATATATATATATATATATATATATATATATATATATATATATGTTATGAAGGGCTTGGTATTTGAGGGAAAGACAGCGACTCTGTAAACCTTCCATTTCACTTGGCAACGCGGCTCATGTGATGGCGCCGCACCATTCACCCTTCCGCCACCATGGAAGACTCACGTAGGTCTCACTCTCGCGTCCTGCACAGCCAAGCAAAATATATTAAATATAACGCAAATAAGAGAGAGAGAGAGGTAGCCAGCTCCTCTGGGGAGAGCGACGGGGTGATGCAGCATTAGCGCGGCTCAGGGGAGCCGTGCCTAGAGGCTCAAGATAGATTCGAAAGACTATAGTACACAAAATCACAAATTTGTTCAGTCTATGCTGAAATATTGTGCATAAAATCGTTTACATCAATGAAATAAAAAAAAAGGTTAAAAAGTTTGCGGTAAATATTTGTATCCCCGTGAAGGCTGGAGGGGCCAGCTACCACCCTCCTGGCCCATGATGGACGCTCGGCTCACCTCCCAACAAAGGACCACTCACCTTTCTTCCCAGCGCAGCTCGTGCCCCCCGCCTCCCTACCCGTCCGCAGCAGCTTCCTTCCGCAACGCCACACGCCACCAAAACACACAATAAATACGAGTACATGACACGACGCGGCCTTCCTGTCTCCAACTCTCGCGGCGACTGACGAAGGGTTAGCATCCGAGTGGAGAGCAACAGACGAATCTTGAAACTCTAACTGAATGAACTCAAACGCTTCAACGGATACCGGTTATTTTGGTCATGTTGAACCTAATGGAAGGTAGACTAGTGTGCTTCTCATACTCCGATGCTCCAAGGTTTCTATATTCCTGTGTTCAATGGCCAAGGAGATTGTGTTGTGGAGATGATTGTTCCCGTGTCATGGTTAAAGTGGCTCGTTGCTTCACTCGGGTTCGAACGCCGCGAGTCTCGAATCACCATCGGTTTTTATTCTATGATGTGGAGGATGCAGGATAAGGGCGTGTGTATTCCATCCTTCCCTGCTTCCCTCCCTTCCTCTCCCCCACTAAGGAACAGGGAGCACCGAGGATGTGGGTGCGGAAAGAAGGGATTAAAGTGAAGCAAAAATAAATAAATAAAATAATGATAAATAAAAATAAAACATCATTGCTTCAGACCGACTCAAAATATAATTCTCTCCTTCCCTCTCAAGTTCCCTCTTCCTCTCCTTTCTCCTCCTTGATTCTCTCTTCTCTGGTTCCTCCTTTCCTTTCTTTCTCCTCCTTGATTTATCTTTCCCACTCTACTTTCCTCTTCTGAAAAACGAACAGAGAGAGAGAGAGAGAGAGAGAGAGAGAGAGAGAGAGAGAGAGAGAGAGAGAGAGAGAGAGAGAGAGAGAGAGAGAGAGAGAGAGAGAGAGAGAGAGAGAGAGAGAGAGAGAGAGAGACGCAGCACAGCCCGTAACACATACACAGCCAGACAAGAAAACAGAAAAAAATAGTCACTGATTTGTTCAGTTCACAACACACAGACAGTCGCCTGACATAACCGAGAAAAAGACTAACCGACGCCCAGCCAGACAGTCACCAAGACACAGACGAGCAGACAGACAGACAGAGTCACTAATTTAGACAGACAGACAGACCCCACTTACATAACTGGCAACTCAGACTGACAGACTGCGAACCGCCACCCGACACAGCTCACGGCACAGGCAGGCAGGACATTAAGGCGCGTCCACACCAGGAATCTTTGTATGACAACAATGTATCCCAGACGTTTCCCTAGTGTCTCGGGAAGCAGTTGAGAGACAACTTGGATACATTCAGGAAATAATTGAGAAACATTGAGAGAATGTACGTAATAATAATAATAATAATAATAATAATAATAATAATAATAATAATAATAATAATAATAATAATAATAATAATAATAATAATAATAATAATAATAATAATAATAATAATAATAATAATAATAATAATAATAATAATAATAATTATAATAATAATAAACGGTTTATTAAATGATAGCAGCTGTAAATCTGAAAATATGCACGTAACAAATACACTTTTGAAATATAATAGAAAAAAAAAGGGAAAATATACAATATGAAAGGGATATGGGCCCATGGGGTCTGGGGTGGTGGGGGGGAGGTGAGGTGGTGGAATGCAGTGCGCTGGTGCGGTAGGAGGCGGTGTGGTTTTTCGGATGACGGGTCAGGTGTAAGCCCAAGGTCAACCCCAGGTCAAAAAGTGTCAGGGGTGCAGGTAGAGGCGGTGTCGGCCGTCACTCAGCTTAATGGCTTAGCGATGACCTGCTAATCTATCCAGCCGGTGTGACAAGATAGGAAGAGGTGGACCGCGCGGCAGTAGGCGTGGGACCATCTACATCGTCTGCACTGCCTTGTATGTTGAGCGGCGTGCTGATTGCCCCAACCATGGCTCCACCTGAGTGACGGGCCTCAACACTGCACTGCACCTGAACCGAATTCTCCCAGCACCATGATGGTCGGGCTGGTGTACCTGGGGGCAAGGCCTAAAAAACAAGAGGTGGAACCGTTCACCCCCCCCTCTCCACCTACTGCGCATGTGACGTCACGATCTGGAAAAGAGAGAGAGGGGTAGGCAGGGGGTGAAAGAAAATGGTACGGTAATGGTATTCTAATGTAATTTAGAAGTCGCGCCTGATACGTACGTTGGTGACCCTCCCCATCCCATTACCAAATGTCTGTCACTTTATTTCAGGAACAGACAATGGCTAACAGTATACGTATCTGTACAAAATGTACACGCTGCTTGGTAACCATATAACCAGATAGGTGGGCTGACTAGCTGCTGGCAAATAGTCTCCCTTATATCTCATGCATGGGTGGTTGTCTGTTGGTCTGGGACATGACATAGGGAGCTTCCATGTAGGAGCAGGCGTTGGACTATGTGTGTGTGTGTGTGTGTGTGTGTGTGTGTGTGTGTGTGTGTGTCCTCTATGCATATCTGCATGCATCTTTACCAAACCTGCCATGTGTGTGTGTGTGTGTGTGTGTGTGTGTGTGTGTGTGTGTGTGTGTGTGTAAGTAAGTAAGTAAGTAAGTAAGTAAGTAAACATTTATTGCCATAAGAATATACAATGCCAAACACACACACACACACATATATATATATATATATATATATATATATATATATATATATATATATATATTATTTATATATATATATATATATATATATATATATATATATATATATATATATATATATATATATATATATTATGTATTTCGCATATGGTCCGTCGAGCAGAAGCTTCATAACGGGCATATTTCAATCGAATATTAGACAATGAAGAAATTTATATTAAATCAATTATCAGTTGCCAAAATTCTATTGTACAGAGTTAAGGCTGCATAATCAATATAGAGTAAATTAGTAGCAGAACATTAGTTTTATAATAATAAATTATAATAATAATAATTAATAGCTATCGCAAGAATGACAACAACAGAATAAAAATAATAATACAATAATAATAACATGTTAAAATTAATAAGAAAAATAACAAAGAAAAATACAATATCAGTAGTATCATTATGAAAATATTAACAATAATCAATAATAACAACAACAGCAGCAGCAATAATATTAATAATGATAATAACAATAGTAGTAGTAGTAGTAGTAGTAGTAGTAGTAGTAGTAGTAGTAGTAACAAAAACAACAACAATAATAATAATAATAATAATAATAATAATAATAATAATAATAATAATAATAATAATAATAATAATAATAATAACAATAATAATGATTATTACAAGTACTTATAATCATCATTATTAAACCATGAAAAATATACCTTGACAGTAATGAAGAAATTAAAAAAAAAAAATTTTTTTTACAATATGTGTCTGTCTGTGTGTGTGTGTGTGTGTGTGTGTGTGTGTGTGTGTGTGTGTTTCCCTTGACTAAGGGGCGGTTACAGACTTTGTTTTCAAAATTACAAACTAAAAATTTCACTCCCAAGGCCCAAGGGAGGGTGAAGTTTTTTTTTCGTAGCAGACATAATTTTAATATAGCTATGTTTATGGGAACAACAAAACGAAAGGGATTTCTTTTCCTCGCAGACCCATATAATGCATATATAGTTTTCATCTGCACATCATGGAGATAAAAATATGCTATGTTGTGTGTGTATGTGTGAAGTGAGAGAGAGGGGGGCGAGAGGAAAAAGGAGAAAATAGGGGAAACAAAAAGGGACAGTGGAAAAGAAAGGGGAGAAAAGAAGGGGAGAGAAATAATTTACATGGCATGTAAGCATACTTCCACCTTTCTTCAGATACTAATATTGTAAACTGTGCCTAGCCAAGGGAAAATAAAATTATTACGCCTATCAGATGCACCATAAACCAACTGCCTCAGTATATACCTTAGGCTCTCTTAAAAAAATACACCAATTGAAGTGAGTTAGTAAAAAAATTAAAGTGAAAACATATCACATTGTAAAGAAGTTTACTTTAGGAGTTTTTTAATTTTCTTTTTTTCCTTATGTGACCCATTTTTGAGATTTCTGTTTAAGATTCTCATTCTGAAAAATATTCTACATTTTACGAAGTAAGCCACAACATCTTTAGGTAAGTCCACATGTTTCCTTATAAGTGAACTTAGTGAACTCATACTGTACTTCCCTGGCTTTAGGCCTCTCTTACCATGTACCACAATAAAGGCTTCTTCCATTTTCTTCACCTTCAAATAAAAGTCATAAGATGGTATGAATAGCTTTCCACTTTTTCTGCAGATTGCCCCTATCCAGGTGTTGTCCTTTGATTTCATTACAGTCCCAAGACCAGCGTACTGTGGAAACTTACGGGCAATAAAACCAGCAACATATCTTAATCCTTCTGACTCCATGCACTCTTCAAAGTTTCCTTCTTCAGCTGTTTTTATATTAGGATCTTCATCCACTTCAGTTTCCCATTTTTCATCTAAAGCAAACATCAAGGCTGACAGCATGAGTTCAGAGTTTAATGAATCTGTTGTAATGTCACAGTGATAACCAATATTTTCTGGGAATGACATTTCTGTCAGTGAGCCTTCTGTATTGTCTTTATTAGTGTTATAGTTATTCCCAATCAGTTCACAATTTCTCCCAAGGAGATACGTTCTCAACCTGAATTTGACTTGCACAGCATTTGGATGTTGGTGGGAGACACCCATTTGTCTCATATGTCCAGAGAAATGTTCCAGGCTATCTTGATTTAATTTACATGTCATAAGGAACTGCAATCCAAACTGTGACTTCAAACACTCAAAGAGCTTTGACAGGGATTTACATGACACAAGAATTCCCTTTTGAAAGGGGTAGAGGCTTTTACTGCTACCAACTCTCATAGACTGCATGGTGTTCATCATTGTTTCCAAGACATTATTTTGATCTTGCAAGTGAATGCCATAGGCTACTCGTGAGTCTTTCTTGTCCACAGGAGCTCTTGAGTTAAATAAATCAAACCACGAATCCACTATTGCTAAGCATTTGCTTGTGTCATCCCAATCATATGATTTCAGAAGGCCTTGCTCGCCGAAGTACTTAATGGTTTTAGCAGTCGTTTCTGACATCAGTTGGGCAGCAAGTCTTACGTTCATACGTTTGACACCTTCAACATTTATGTGTTTATCAGATAACCGGTGAGTTGTCTTAAGATCACGCACACTTCGGACAATAATTTCTCTAACACTGCTGCTAGTAACAGTTGGAAAAGAATGGCCGTCTAGAGTGAAACCATGGTCTAAAAAGTTATTTCTAGTCAGTTTCAGAAGGTGGGGAGCGTCTGCAAACACAAAAATTTCCCGAGAAGCAGCTGGGTTTGTGAAAGAAGTGTTATTTACATTTATGCCAAGAGTCCTCCACAATCTCATATTTGTTGATCCAAGATCACATACCATAGCCATCACAATAAACCCAACGGCTTCCACCTTGCAAATCAAATCAAATAAAATGTCCTTGGTCATAGGTGTGTCAAAGGCATAAAAAATTATTTGTTTCCATGACACTGTCAAGCCTCTTAGCATGACACACTGTACATTTTTTGGGGGGCTGTAAAGGGTGTCCGTTCCAATGTCATATGACCACTCTTGTGCTACTGCTGTTTCATCAAAAGAAATGGCACACAGACGACCTTTTTCTGACATCGTGGATGCCTTGTTATGTAGTAACTCTATAACAGGAAGCAAAGCCCCTGGCTCAACCTTTAATTTTGAGACCCATCGACTGATGGTGGATGGTGAAGGGAGAGGAAAATTCCACTTTTCCCTTAAAAACCGATAAGCTTTTGGACTCAAGCTGCGAAGAGTTACAGCTCTACTAATATCTTCCTCTTTCCATGATGGAGCACGTGTGTGGTGCACTAGACATTGAATCTGAGTCTCTGTAAAATGCCCCCTTAGGATACTAACAACGTCTTTATTTACCATCTTCTTTTTCTCCTCTATCTCTTGCCTTAAACATTCTATTATTTCAGGACACTTTGAATGTTCTACTTTCAATCTATTATTTTCTTCAGTAAGATTTGCAATTTTTTTTTTAAGACAATTCACTTCAAAAGACATTTGATGTATGAAGTCCATCACCATTCTTTGAAGAGATGAAGGGGTATGTTGCGGCCTCTTGCTAGATGGAGTTGAGCTGGATCCTTGTTGCAATGTCTGCAGTCACCAGCCCAATCTGGAGCTGTAAGCTGCCTGTAATGTAAAGTTAACATTAAGTAAAGCTTATTAGAAAAATTAAACATGTAAATCAAGTCAGTACTGATTTTTTTTTTTTTGAGGGAGAGTTCAACAGTATATGGCTCATAACACATACTATAATACGCTTAGGCAATTTTCTTACCTTCAAAAAGAGGTGAAGGTGTAAGAAGGGGCCTCTTCCTAGGCGACGCTATGCTCTTTCCCTGTATCTGATCAATGTCTGCATCCACCGCCTCCATCTGGGGCTGTGAACTGTCTGTAATTTGAAGTCAACATTCATAATGCTAAATTTAAAAAAAATGCACGTATAAATCAAGCCAGTACTTCAGCCGTAATTTTTGTTGTGGGGAGGGCATATTCATATTTCATAACATACAGTATGCATAAGCAGTTGACTTACCTTCAAACAGAGGTGAAGGTGTATGTAGGGGTCTCCTCTTTGGTGATGAGCTCTTTCCCAGTGGCTGACCGATGTCTGCACTCTCAACCTCTATCTGGGGCTGTGAGCTGCCTGCAATGTGAAGTCTATTCTATTCTATTCATTTTTGACGCCTGCTCCTAGGAGCTCCCACTAGGGGATGGCCATGGCAGAAGAGCTTCCATCTCTCTCCTTGCCTGCTCAAGGTTTGTCAAGGATCCTTCACCCCTCTCTCTGACATATTCCTGCACCCTATCCCTCCATTTCACTGGAGGTCGTCCTCTAACAACACGGTACGTGCATCCACACCTCAACTTAATGGCCGGGGTAGTCTATATGTAGGAGATACAGCTAAAACAGAGATAGGAAAGAAAGAAAGAAGAGGTAAAAAATAGGTGTAACAAGTGTTATAAGGCAGGGATACACGGCGTCAGTCACCCTCTTAAAATTAGTAACTTTCACAATTATGAAAGAGATGGAGAAGTTAGATAGGGGATACAAAGATGAGGTGTTTAGGATAGCGTTACTTTTCTTTGCAGAGGGGTGGCATGTTGCTGGCTGGTATTGTAGAGGAAACTGAGAAGGTGATATATAGCATGGAAAATGTAGGTAGAAATTTTGCACTAGGTTTTAACAGAAGTAAGATTATAATCTTTAATAATAATAACAAAAATAGCATAGGAAGGATTCATATTCGTCATACATTAAAATACCTGGGAATAATAGTAAAAAACACAAGGAACTGTTTTCAAGCAAAAAAGGTTGAAATTATGCAAAAGGATAGCAAACACGTGATGTAATAGGTAAAGTTGCTCAACATATTTAATTGAGAAAACACATATACTTGAACGCTGTAGCTGTACTATCAATCTTTTACGGGATAAACATAATGAAGACAGATGGTCTCTCTGTCTGTCTGTCTGTCGGTCTGCCGGTCTGTCTGTCTGTCTGTCGGTCTGTCTGTCGGTCTGTCTGTCGATCTGTCTGTCTGTCTGTCTGTCTGTCTGTCGGTCGGTCTGTCTGTCGGTCTGCCTGTCGGTCTGCCTGTCGGTCTGTCTGTCTGTCTATCTGTCGGTCTGTCTGTGTTACACACACACACACACACACACACACACACACACACACACACACACACGTTGGTTTTATATATATATATATATATATATATATATATATATATATATATATATATATATATATATAGATATATATATATATATATATATATATAGATAGATAGATAGATAGATAGATAGATATAGATATAGATATATAGATATATAGATATATAGATAGATAGATAGATAGATAAGTTCCTTATTTCTGAAAGCCAATACTTTTATTTATTATTCCCTTAAGCTAATTAGAGATAAAGGATGCTGACACGGTGACGCATCATCACGGCGCGGGTTCGGGTGGACGAGAATACCCTGTCATATCCTGTTGTAGTTAACTAATTGCAGTGGCTATGAAATATGCTAGATATCTTAGGTCATATAGCACTATGTGCGATGTTAATGGTAACGGCGCTGCTGCCTGTACAGGCTTAACGAAAGGAAAAAGTCCTTAAAAAGAAGGGAAAAAGACCTGCTCTTAACTTGCTAGTTTACGTACACGTTCTGTTTTTTTTTTGTTTTTTTTTAAGAAACATACATATAAATAGTCTGCTGATAGCTATTGTACAGGAGCATTCGGTAGGTGCTCCCCTTCTGTCAGTATTTCCCCGCATCACCCTACCTTTCACAATAGGAAGACGAAGTGTTGGCATTGCTCCAGGCTTGAATCGTAGTTGCTTCGCAGGTACAGGCAGCCCAAGCAGTTCATATTTAAGGTTCCGTGCGAAAGCAGTAGTCTCAAAATGACGACTGCATACTTGCCCATATTTTATGTCCTTCGCATTACAGAGCGCAAGCCACTTTTTTCTAAGGTCTTCATCCTTTGGGAGCCTATGAAATCGAAGAGAAGTCCCTCTTGAGTACACTGACGTGCACCCATTCACCATACAACTTGCTGGCATAGCAAGGTTATGAAGCGCGCTCGACCTGCACTCCCTGGCCTCCCGACCAGCACTGCTGCTGCCTGCACTGGCGGACCTATCCTTCCACCACCAAGTGACGTCACGGGCAGGTGCGCCGTTCCTGCCAACTGTTGCCTTCCGCCCCCCCATGATGGTTTCACCTCTTAGTAAGTATGTCCATCTTGCCTGGGGGTACCTGGGGGCACCTGAGGCGTCGGTGGGATGGTAAGGCCGCGTCGACGTCACACCGGCCATTTCTATGTACTCTTCAGTGTCTTCACGGCACCACAAACGCACTGCACTCACTGTCTGTCACCATGATGTCACAAAAAGTATCTTACGGTGTTGGGCTTTGATGAAAAGGGAGAGGGGTATGGAGGGGAAGGGGGGAGGCCAACAGTCTGGCCCCTGGCTGCTCCTTTCGGAGCGCCGTGACCCACATCTGATCTCGGTCAGGTCTGGGCCACAAGTGTGTAATTCACCACGGACTGATCAAGTGTTGGACTCGTAATCGCCAGCAGGTACTCTCCCGACATGAGCAAGTGCACCTTAGCGTCGATCTGTGTGTGTGTGTGTGTGTGTGAGTGTGTGTGTGTGTGTGTGTGTGTGTGTGTGTGTGTGTGTGTGTGTGTGTGTGACCTCGTCACTGGCACTTGCTGGACTACGTGGTAGTCCGGAGCTCCGACGTGTGTGACGTATCCATCACGCGTGCCATGAGGGGCGCTGAATGCTGGACCGATCATCGTCTCGTCAGATCCCTCCTACGGCTACGCATTCGACCTCCCATAAAAAAGTCCGACCCAAAGAAGAGCATCAACCGCAATGTTCTCCACTGCCCTTTTAGAGGCTGCTAAAACGGCACTCGGGCAGAATGAGCGCCGACATCAGGATTGGTTTGATGAGAACGCGGAGGGCATCCGGGCCCTGCTGGCGGAGAAAAACGCAGCCCACACTTCTTGCCTTGCTAACCCGTTATCGGTCCCTCTCCGCCAGCGGCACGCGGACCTCCGCGTCCTTGCTCAGTCCGAACTCCGCGCCATGGAAAACGCCTGGTGGATCAGGAAGGCAGAGCAAATCCAGCTCATCGCCGACCACAATGACGCCCGTAACTTCTATGACGCCATCAAAGCCGTTCGTGGGCCTCGTGCAGTCTCCTACGTCCCCGTGCGTTCTGCCGACAGATCCACGCTCATTAAAGACCGCCAGGGTATTTTGGAGAGGTTGATAGAACACCTGTCTCACCTTTTGAACAGCACTAACCCTGTGGATCCATCTATCATCGACGAGCTCCCAGTTCTTCCTCTACTTCCCAACCTCGACGCTCTGCAATCTTTCAGCGGTCAACAGCGCAGTTCAAAGTCTTAAGAACCATAAAGCTGCAGGTCCAGATCTCATACCAGCCGAGATCTGGAAAAACGGCGGATACCAGCTCAAACGTCGCCTGTTTCAGTTTATTACCACAGCCTGGGATACTGAGAACCTCCCACAGCAATGGAAAGATGTCAAAATCATGCCAATATATAAAAAGAAAGGCGACAAAGCCGACTGCGGAAACCACAGCGGAATCTCGCTATTCTCTGTAGCGGGAAAAGTCCTCGCAACGGTTATGCTCAACCGCCTTCTCTCGAGCTTAGTGGACGACGTTCTACCCGAATCCCAGTGTGGTTTCCGACCTGACCGCTCTACCATCGACATGGTCTTTGTAGCCAGACAGTTGCAAGAAAAATGCAGGGAGCAGCAGCATAAAGATCTCTTCCTGGCCTTCGTAGATCTGACCAAGGAATTTGACACCGTAAATAGGGATCTCGTCTGGGGCGTCCTCTCCAGATGCGGCTGTCCTCCAAAGTTCCTTGCAATACTGCGTTCGCTCCACGATGGGATGTCGGCGCGGGTTTCTATCGGAGGTGAAGAATCTGAACCATTCAACGTAAACATCGGCGTTAAACAGGGCTGCGTGCTCGTTCCGGCCCTCTTTAACATCTTCCTCGTGGCCGTCACGCTCATCTCGCGTGAAAAGATAGATCGAGACGACGCCGTTGCCATCAAATACAGACTTGACTGCAGTCTGTTCAACCTCCGTCGGCTAAATGCCACCACCAAAACATCGGTGTGCAACATCCTCGACCTTCAGTACGCTGATGATACTGCCATCGCTGCAACCTCTGATGAAGCTCTGCAGATAAATTTGTGCGCTGTGCTGTGTTCTCCCCCAATCTGGAGCCTCCGTTCGGGGGTTGGGCAGGGCGTCGTCTCCCGAATTCGTCTAGTTCTACGTACTGTGAGCTCCATGGACTCTTGGATGCTGTCACTTTGTTATCGCGGAGCAGACTCAACGGCCTCATCATGTGACTCAAAATCTGCTCTCCGTGCCCTCTATTCCCCCAGGCCTACATACCAGCAACTGGTCACACAAATTCTCCGCCGCCTTGCCACAGCCCTCGAGAGTTCACTGTCGGTGCACTTTTTATGGATTCCGTCACACATCGGTCTCTTGGCCAACGACGTTGCGGACCGTCTTGCAAGGGCTGCCTGTGACCTGGACCCGCCAGCTGCTGGTGCCGCTGCTACCTCCTTGCCGTGGTGCAAGAAAATGGTACGCCAAGCTGCCTGCTCCTCCACCCGTCACCGTAGCGATGCTGAGAGGGCCGCCAGTGCGTCTATCCAGCACTACGAACACTTCCTGCCTCGTCCACACATGTACCGTCGCTCCGGTCTCATGGTTCGCCGCCATAATGTAGTGTGTGCTCGTCTCCGGCTTGGGTACCGACGAGTGTGGCAGATGGCCGAGGCGGGGGACGCGCCTCACTTCTCCTCCTGCAAGCTGTGTGACGCGCCCAGTGCTAACACCCTTGAACACTATTGCTTGGAGTGTCCACGTGTTGCTGACTTAATACCGCAAGGACTCTCACTTGTGGAGACATGTAAATATTTATCGTCTGGAAACAATCTAGATGTTATCCTCACTCGACATCCACATTTTGGGGGATGCTAAATATTTTTTTTTCCCCTACTGTTGACTCTGTATCACAGCGTGCCCTGTGAGGCACGAGTCGCCTGTATCCAAGTTAGCATCTTGAACATGCACTAGGCTTGACACCCTTGCGTGTAATAAATTAATCAAAACAAAATCTCTCTCTCTCTCTCTCTCTCTCTCTCTCTCTCTCTCTCTCTCTCTCTCTCTCTCTCTCTCTCTCTCTCTCTCTCTCTCTATATATATAAAGAACAGACACCAGAAGACCTATCGGTCTCTGGAGGTCTACGAGGAAGAGGAAGAGGTGGAGGAGGAGGAGGAGGAGGAGGAAGAATACATAGGAATACATAGGAAGAACAAACACCAGAAGACCTATCGGTCTATGGTGAGGGTGTCTATTTACTACCGCTACTACTAGTAATCTACGTGTGGTAGGACAAGACAGAAAAGATGAAGGCTCCTCCCCACCCACCTCTCCCCCCGGCAACGTGCCGGCAGGAAATAGTTAGAAGAGAACACCATGTACCTTTAAGGAAGAAAGGGACATGGAAATTTTACAGTAAAGAGAGAAATAAGAGGAAATTACTACCCTTAACTTACACTACTGGTAACCTAAGCTGTTGGGGAAAATGACTTATTTACATAAGAGCATAAGAACACAGAAACACAAGGAGAATGGAAGAGGACGTGTGGCCTACACAGGGCAGCCTCAGGATCCCCCCTAATACTCACGATGGGTGAGGTGTAGTTTCAGGGGCACAGGTGGAGGCTTGATCCTCGTTTTACCGGCGGTACTAGGCACAGCACCAGTAACCTGTCACCTTACTGCACCCACACCTCACTCCACCTGTCATGCGGACATTAACTGTTGCTTTACTCTATTGTTAACTTACGCTACTTGCAATCTAGGTTGCAGGCGAGAATAATATAAATTTAGTTTGACGTCTTGCTGAAATCTGTCTGAAAACATACGAAGAAGGGTCAGTATAATCTTATTTCCGTGAAGTACTTATCCAATAAAGACTTGAAGCTATTGATACTCTGTAAGCTAACAACTGACGGTGGGAGTCTATTCCAGTGATCGACGACTCTGTTATTGAAAAAACTTTTGCGCACCAATGTGTTACATCGGTTTCCCTTTAACTTCATACCGTTGCTGCGTGTTATTGTGTTGGGGTCTCTCTGAAATAGACTATCTGGGTTAATATTGTCGAATCCATTAAGGATTTTGAACACTTCAATTAAGTCCCCTCTTATCCTTCGCTTTTTTAGGGAAAACATATCTAAACGCGTTAAACGCTCGTCATATGGCAAGTTTCGGAGCGCTGGAATTTGTTTGGTTGCTCGTCGCTGTATCCTTTCTAGCAAAACTTGATCTTTGATATAGTTCGGTGACCAGAGCTGAACGGCGTATTCTAGGAGTGGTCTTACAAATGCTAGATATAATCGCTTCATAAGTTCGGGTGATATATAATCAAAGTTTCTTGAGATTAATCCTAACATCATATTGGCTTTACTCGCTGCAGAACATTGATCACTCATTTTAAGAGTGTTACTGATAATGACACCAAGGTCCTTTTCTTGTTTTACTTCGCTGAGCTCATGTCCTTGAATCTGATATTTAAAGTTAGAATTTTTTTCACCTATGTACATTACTTTACATTTATCTACGTTAAAACTCATTTGCCATTTTTCGCTCCAGTCGGCAAGTCCTATTAAGTCTGATTGAATCTTTTCGCAAATTTCACTGTTCATTACCGTACCTTCTAATTTGGTGTCGTCGGCGAATTTGGCTACTTTTGATAGAATATCAGTTTCTAAGTCGTTCACGTAAATTATGAATAGTGTTGGCCCCAGGACCGAACCTTGGGGCACGCCACTGGTGACGGGCTGCCAATCCGATGCTTCACCATTAAGAACTACACGCTGTTCTCTGTCGGTGAGCCAGTCATGAATCCACGCACATAGATGGTCGTTAATACCGTGGGAACGCAGTTTAGAAACAAGTCTAACATGAGGAACTTTATCAAACGCTTTCTGAAAATCTAGGTAAATTACGTAATATGGGCTTCGGGCGTCCCAACTTGTATAAACATCGTTGAAAAAAGTTAGTAGGTTGGTTAGGCAAGACCGATTACTACCAAATCCGTGCTGACTATCAGTTATCAAATCATTTGTTTCAAGGAAAGTGATCATTTTATCCTTGATCATTTTTTCGAATAGTTTAATTAGGACAGACGTACAGCTGATAGGACGATAATTACTGGCTTGTTTTTTATCTCCTTTTTTAAAGATCGGGGTAATATTGGCCTTTTTCCACTCGAGAGGCACACTGGCCTGTGCTAATGACTTGTTGAATATTAATGTTATGGGTAATTCTAGCTGTTGACTACATTCTCTCAACACGCGAGGAGATAAATTGTCGGGGCCCGGAGATTTATTTGGATCTATTTTCTGCAGGTACGCACGCACTTCGCTGATATCAATGTCGGTCAATGCAAGCTTATGTTCTTCAGGGCCTTGAAAAATTTTCTTCGGGGCTGGAATCGATGTCATGTTCTCTTTAAGGAAGAGAAGGGAAGTAGAATTTAATTACTCAGTACGCATTTCAGTCACCTGCGCGCGCGCGCGCGCGTGTGTGTGTGTGTGTGTGTGTGTGTGTGTGTGTGTGTGTGTGTGTGTGTGTGTGTGTGTGTGTGTGTGTGTGTGTGTAATGGATAACTATTTACGGCCTAGACCGTTGAAACTACCCCTATCACTGCCACCACCACCACTACCCCTATATATATATATATATATATATATATATATATATATATATATATATATATATATATATATATATATATATATATATATATATATATATATATATATATATATATATATATATATATATATATATATATATTTTTTTTTTTACAACAAAGGAGGCAGCTCAAGGGCACATAAAAAAAGAAAACACAAATAAAAAAAGCCCGCTACTTGCTGCTCCTAAAAAAGAAACAAAAGAGGTGGCCGAAAGCAAAATCAAATTAAATACGGGAGGAGAGATGTCCTGATACCCTCCTCTTGAAAGAGTTCAAGTCGTAGGCAGGAGGAAATACAGATGAAGGAAGATTGTTCCAGAGTTTACCAGCGTGAGGGATGAAAGAGTGAAGATGCTGGTTAACTCTTGCATAAGGGGTTTGGACAGTATAGGGATGAGCATGAGTAGAAAGTCGAGTGCAGCGGGGCCGCGGGAGGGGGGGAGGCATGCAGTTACTAACAGGACGGTAACCATTAGCAGTGCAGTCATCCTCAGACTCTGTTTAGCGTTAGTTAGGCCACACTTAGATTATGCTGTCCAGTTTTGGTGCCCACACTACAGAATGGACATCAACTTGCTAGAATCAGTTCATAGGAGGATGACCAAGATGATTCAGGGGCTGAGGAACCTCCCATACCAAAATAGGCTGAAACATCTAAACTTACATTCACTAAAAAGCCGAAGAGTGCGGGGTGATCTGATAGAAGTATTCAAATAGGTCAAGGGCTACAACAAGGCGATATAAGTAAAGTACTGATAATTAGCCAGCAGGATAGAACACGCAGTAATGGATTTAAACTAGAAAGGTATAGATTTAGGAGATATATAGACAAGCATTGGTTTAGTAATAGGGTGGTGGGGGAATTGAATAGATTCAGCAATCACATAGTGCAGGGACGATAGCTTGTTTTAAGAGTAGACTGGTCAGCTACATGGACGAGGATGACAGGTGGCAGTGAAGTGTGGGTGCAGTAAGGAGACAGGGTACTGGAGCGTACGCCCGTACCGAAGGTAAATGAGGATCAAGCCTCTATCTGTAACCCCTGAAACTACGCCTCACCCATCGTGAGTAGTGGGGGACATTCTGGAGCTGCCCTGTATAGGTCACTCGGCCTCTTGCAGTTTTCCAATGTTCTTATGCTCTTATGTTTCGTCGCGCGGCAGCGCTAAGGCCCCTGTCACACATTCACGACAATGACTCCCGGCGCTTTCCTGACTCAGACCACGCCTCCCACCGTCGGGCCGCACGCAGACAGTTTTGGAAATTTAAAAACAATCGAGGCCCTCCCTGACATCCGTCACCCGTTGCAAATAAGCTACGGCCGTCGGATGTCCATCTCAACAACGTCGTTTCGACATCGGCTATGGTTGGCACTCAAGGGGATGTACTTAACGATGGTCGTTACGTACGTCTAGCAGCGCGATATTCCAAAACTGTCAGCGCGTGGTCTGATGTCGGAAGGGCGCCGGGAGTCATTGTCGTGAAAGTGTGACTGGGACTAAACCTCAAGGTTGTGTGTGTCCCTGAGGCAGAAGGATTACATAAAGAGCCCACATGTCTGAGAAATTTGGCTCGCCCATTTCATGCTGAGAGGGAAACTAGTGAAAAGTTTGAGAAGTTGTATGAGAATAGTGGGTGTTTGTGAGCTCTGATCTCAGTTCAAGGGCACAGTGCAATCAAGCTAAAAATCGAGCACACGGGGTACAGGGTTTTATCTCAAGGAGCGTAAGCAAGCGCCGAAGTCTTCCTCAAACTATATTTAGCATTAGTTAGACCTCATCTTGATTATGCGGCTCAGTTCTGGTCACCTTACAATAGAATGGATATAAAAATGCTAGAATCGGTAAAGAGAAGGATGACTAAGATGATTCAAGGGTTACGAAACTTTCCATACGAGTAAAGACTCACACATTTAAACTTGCATTCTCTAGAAAGGCGAAGGGTGCGTGGAGACATGATCGAGGTTTATAAATGGATAAAGGGCTGTAATAAGGGGGGTACTAAAAAGGTTATGTTTTTTTTTTTATGTTGCGTCCTATTGCACCGGTAGGCTTCTTCCCGGTGGGGCCTGATGGTCGGCCCAAGTCTTCTTCGCGGTGGGGCCTGATGGTCGGCCCATCCCGTTCTGACGCAGGCGAGTGTTTATAGTGGCGCCATCTTGTATTGGCTCATGCTGCCCCCCGGAGCTCGTTCTTGATTCGCTTGGACGGCTTCCTCTAGAGTCCGGGATGCTGGGTGGTCTTCAGGACAGCACGTGGGTAGTTTTAAGCCACTCGGCGGTGACTGAAAAATCCGAGGTGGTAGCGTGGGGATTCGAACCAGTTCGGCCACCGCCTCCCCGCCTATGTTGGTAAGAGAACCGGGTAGGACACGTAGTAATGGGTTTAAACTCGATAAATTCAGATTCAACAAGGAACTAGGCAAAAAATGGTTTACTAAAAGAATGGTAGATGAGTGGAACAGGCTGAGGAGTCATTTGGTGAGTCCCAGAACAATTGTTGCATTAATAAATATATAAGATAAATTCATAGACAGTGATATAAGGTTGGGTTAGATTCACGGGAGCTTAGGTTCAAAGGAGCTGCCTTGTACAGGCCTACCAGCCTCTTGCAGACTCCTACGTTCTGATGTTCTTATGATATTAATTACCGAATGGCTGCAAGCTCTAAGGCCTCACATCTCCAAACAAAACACACAGTTCAGAAGGGCAATATGTGGCGAGGAAAGACTGACAATTACACTAATTGAATAAACAAATCAACGTCAAACATGGTGGTCGACCGCGCGGCAGAACCGTCCAGTGTGACCACGTGCATTGAACTGTGTGGTCACTGTGTTGTGTCCTCAATCGCGGCGGTAAGCGGCAGCGCGGCAGGGCTGTACTGTGTACAGTTTTGGTCTCCCTACTACAGAAAAGACATAGAAAAGTTGGAACGGGTCCAACGAAGAGTAACAAAGATGATTCCTAGGTTGAGAAATTTGTCATATGAACAAAGGCTTAAAGAAGTAAATTTATTCAGCCTATCAAAACGAAGAATGCGAGGCGATCTAATAGAAGTGTTTAAAATGTTCAAAGGATTCAGTGATATTAATGCGGAAGATTACTTTACAATTGATCGATCAAATAGAACAAGAAGAAATCACAATTTGAAGATAAGTGGTAAAAGATTCTCGTCGCACGAAGCTAAACACTTCTTCTTCAATCGAGTTGTTAATGTTTGGAACTCTCTACCTTGTGATGTCGTTGATAGTATAACAATTACGGCCTTCAAGAATAGATTAGACAAGTGTTTTGAATCCAACCAGCAACTAAGATATTACTCATTGTCGTAATAACGTTAAGTTCTTTTGAATACTGGTGTCCTTGTCCGCTTTTATCGCCCGGTTAGTGGTAGCAGTAATGGTAGTTCTTTCCTCTTTCCTACATAAATTCCATGCAGTTTTTCCATGCTGCACGGTTCTTTTTCCTTTCCTGCCAGCTTTGGCTGGAGGGATGGGGGGGGGGGAGGAGCCTTCGCCTTTGCTGTCCTTCATCTTCCACCTTTGATTAGATAGTTAGTGTAGCTTGTCACAAACAACCTCGTAAGGACCAGCAGGTCTGCTGTTGTTTGTTCTTTCTTTGTGTTTATTTGTGTTCCTTTGTGTTCGAAAGGTGGTGGTGGTGCCGCCCGCTGCCCAGAGTGTCTTACGGCATCTCTCTCTCTCTCTCTCTCTCTCTCGTGGTAGATGTGTGTGTGTGTGTGTGTGGGGAGGGGGGGGGGGGGTAGGCAGCTTTGCTCTGACTACTGGGTAGACCTAGCAATAGGTAATGAGAAAAGTGGCAACAGGAGGCAGAGGAAATTACGGAGGCAGTGGGAGTACGGGGTAAAACTAGCGATAGCTAGAAAGGAGAGAAAAACAATATGAGGCAGAGGAAATTAAGGAAGATGACATAAGTGGGTCAGCACAGACGAGAATAAGTGAGCATAACATCGATATAGGAAAGTACATAATTAAATACAGACTTTTAAATAAAAGTTAGCTGGTTGGGATGAAGGCTGCAGGCACGCAGGCTACACACGATCAGTACATTACCCCGGAAAGAAAGGTAAAGGATGAAAAAGACTGAAGAACCTTGAAGAGAAAGACATGAATCAAAGAATAAAACTGAAAATAGAGGGTAGAGGAACTCAAAAGGTAGATCAGTTATAGAAGACTACTGGAGTAAGATGACTGGAATAGACAGACACAGAGGAAGAAGGAATGGAGAACATGATGACACACAGTGCATGGGAAATGGAGAGAAACAGAGCTGGGGGAGGGTGAGAGTGTGGTGAAAGTACTGAAAAAAATGGGAAGGATGCAGGCCAGGAACAGATGGAATCACTGGAAAAGAATGATTATATGGAAGTGACTGCCAGGCATGTTATAACAGTGTTACATTGAGGAAAGGGAGATTACCACAGGCCTGGAACAGGGGTAGGAAGCCTAGTCATGATACACTTTGGAGGAGGAAATAATAAAGAAGACACTAAACACTAGTAGACCCGCAAGTCATGAATAACCTGGAAAAGGTTTTGGGGAATGATTAATAATGAGTTAACAAAGACAAATAAACGTGATACTGGGAGAGGGGCCAAGCTGGGTGCGGGAGGTAGAGGAGGAATGGATCCCAACATGAGGCAACCTTAACATATAAATACACATTTATGGCATAAACAGTTGTGTGTATGTGCATGAAGGTGCAGGTGTAGAGGGGTGTGGAAATGTGTGGCTGTGTTGAATGGGTATCTGTGTTATCTGTTTGCTTATGACTGTGTTTATGCTTGGCATATATAGGTGCATTTGTGTGAATGTGTGTTAGCATGCATGCGTGTGATTATGGAGGTAAGTGTATGTGTATATGAATATGTATGTATGTGTACATGTCAGGGTTGGTGGTTTAAGCCAAATGGTTTAAAGTATGGTTTAAACCAATAAAAAACAGTGGTTTAAACCAACTAACAAAACCATTTTTTTCTTTTGTGTGTATCTTTGTTAGTTTCTCAGTATTGTGGTTTTATCTATATGTAAGATTTTAATTATGTACAGCAGGGTTGGCGGTTTAAACCAGGGGTGTCAAACTCAAAACCCTTCGAGGGTCAGTTCATACTCTGAAGTGCCGC
The DNA here is from genome assembly GCF_024679095.1 of Eriocheir sinensis. Classification (NCBI taxonomy): domain Eukaryota; kingdom Metazoa; phylum Arthropoda; class Malacostraca; order Decapoda; family Varunidae; genus Eriocheir; species Eriocheir sinensis. The sequence goes on along the minus strand of NW_026111581.1, from coordinate 40,799 downwards.
CATGGGGGCCAACAAGGGTAGAAAATACATTAACAAGATTGAAGTTATCGTGATACCGCGGGCCATTTATGACTATCCCGCGGGCCATGAGTTTGACACCCCTGGTTTAAACGAAAAAAACATCAATAAAACTAGCGGGTTTTTTTTTGTATCCTTGTAGTTTTCATCAGGTATTATGGTTTTGATTATATGTGGTTTTTAAATCTATAATTATGTACAGCCATTTTACTAACACCAGCATGATATTATCAGTTGGTAAACTCAAATATCTATTCAAATGCAGTAACTTCAAAGAAACTGAAAACATAATTTTGGTACATTATATCTAAATAAATAAATAAATAAATATATTTGCCACTTCACACTGTCGTCTGTGGACTGAAAATTGTACATACGTACAGTGTGTGTATGCTAAGGCGGCCATTGTTGTTCTGAGTCACAGGGTTGGAGAAAAACCCGGGTTTAAAAAAAAAAGGGTTGTTTTGTTTCGGGGGGCTTTATTTTTGGGGGTGTTAGTTTTTTGTTTATTCTTCGTATTTATATATTAAATCAATTTAAATAATAAATTAAAAAGTAGTCAAGGGTAAAACAAGATGTGTGAAGTGTTATCTGAAGGACAGACACTTGTTTAGGTGTTGCTGCTTTTTGGCAGGTTGGTCCCTTTGTGGCTACTGCCTCTACTGATATAGTAGTTTCAAAATGCTGTGTCGATTTCAGTAAAACAATTATCACAAACTGTGTAGCATTGGAAACTATAAGATTGAGCCCTGATTTATTCTTAGTGGAAAAGGTTGATGAAATAGAAAACAGTAGTTTTTCATGTGTACGAAGTGGTGTTGTGCGAAACGATTTGCTATAGCGGCGAGGTATAGTCACGTTGTAAGATGGCCTCAGTTTATGTGCGATTTGTGGTGTGACTGTGTGATATGGCTGGGTGTAATGTGGAGTATCCGAGTATGGTTTGGCTTGTGTCGTAGCGTGGTGGCTGAGTGATGATGTGTCAGGTGTGTCTAAGCAAAAACTAGAACACAAATAAGATACAGAAAAAAAAACTTTGATGTTATTTATATTTTTTTGGAAGATCTTTATGGATTTTCCATTTCATTTCATGTAGATATATGGACCTTATTTATCAATAGGAAATAAAACTAAATTTTATGTAAAATATTTTAACACTTATTATTATTTTTTTTTGGGGGGGGGAGAAAGGGTGTTTTTTTTTTTTTTAATGCCAACCCTGATGAGTCATCATAACAGCGCCCCTAATTCCCAGGAGCGCAATGCAGCGGCAGTATGCGGTGCAGGATATAGCCAAGAAAGCCTCTCTCTCTCTCTCTCTCTCTCTCTCTCTCTCTCTCTCTCTCTCTCTCTCTCTCTCTCTCTCTCTCTCTCTCTCTCTCTCTCTCTCTCTCTCTCTCTCTCTCTCTCTCTCTTACAATTGTTTTTAGCAAGCAAGTGGAAAACTAGATTAGGTCTTTCATGTTTTATTACTCTTTAACATTGCAATTCAAAAGCATGTGAGAGAAGCTGCATTTTGCCTCCTTTACAAATTGTATGAAGATCAAATGAATATATTGTTAAGGGGTTTCCTTCTTTCTACCCTATCACGGAAAAAAAAGAGGAGTACTGAGGTTAACAACTAAAAGAACACATTGGGAAAGAATCACGGGTTCGTGTAGGTGTAGAGGTTGTATGTGTGTGGGTTTGTGGGTGTTTGTGGCAGGAGTTGGCCGCCAAACCTGTGGGCACAACAGTTGGGTGAGCGGGCGAGTGATCTATTTAACTTAATAGGATCAGAAATGCATTGACATGATAATTAAGACACAGGTTAGTTAAAGGGGAGACGATAACTAACACTGGGGAGCACGTAGGGGGAAAAATGGGGGGATGAGGGAGAGTCACGTATGTACCTGTGGGCACAACAGTTGGGTGAGAGGGCAAGTGATGCCCGGGAAAAGCCACCCCGAGTTTTTATACTCGCCTGCGGCGAGAGCGGCGTCCCGTAACAGCGGGAAAAGGGGGGGGGCAAGTAGTACATATGGGTTATGATCTCTTAACTTGCAAGGTGACGAAATTTTCTTTTGGAGCTGCGAAAAAAATCTATGTAAGGTGGATGACTTTATCAGATAGGACATTTACAAACAAGGTGGCTGGCAACTGCTTCGAGGGACGGCTGACGCTGAATTCTGGCGGGACAGTGGCGTGAAGTATTGCACCACATTGTGTAATTGTAGTCTGAGGGGGGATTTGTTATGTTATACAATATATAGACAACCCAAGCTTTCCGATACATAGTGTCATAGGTTGTGATTTATGATAGCTTCTTATAATTACTCACATACTTATGATGGCCTTATAATGACTGATAATCACTTATAACTAACTACTTATGATCACTTATAACTACTTGTAATCACTTATACTCACTTATAGATACTTATAATCACTTACAATGACGTACCCTCTGGTTTTTTGTTTTATATCTTTAAGTTTTTCCTCCTCCCTACACATCCCGGCATTACAATGATGGAGTTAGTGTATGTACATTTTGGTCGTAGTAGTGGTGGTGGTGGCGGTGGTGGTGGCAGCAGTAACACGTCAGCGGTGATGGCGGTGTTAGCACGTAAAGGCGAGTGTTACTGCCATCACAACACCTCTTTGGACCTGACAGTATAAAGACCATTTTAGTGTTGGTAAAGCATCCAGACGACCCCCTTCCCCCTCCGCCTCTTCCCCCCTCCCCCCTTCCTCCCATAACACCTGCTTGTCACCTTTCCAGCTTCCAGGACAGAGGGAAGCAAGGGAGGGGGTAAGGGAAAAGGAGAGGGGAGGAGATGAGAGGAGAGGAGGACATAGGAGAGGGAAAGAAAGAGGCAAGGAAGGACATAAAGAGGAGGTGAAGGAAGAGGATAAAAGTAAGGGAAGGAGAGAGGGAGGGAGGGAGGGAGAGAAGGCAAGGGCAGATTAAGGAGGAGGAAGCAAGCAGCAGCCACATGAGGAGTGACAGTGGCGGTGTCAGTGGTGTCAGGCGTCCTTCACCTCGCAACACACACGAGTCGCAACACTCTGAACGTGGTGACGTTCCCTTAATGTTGCACCGCCACTTGATATTGCTCTGTTCCCGTTGCCAAGGCAGAATTATTTTCCTATACTCCTACTCCTCCTCGTCCTCCTCAACTCGTCGTCCTCCTCCTTTCTTCGTCCTCCTCCTTTCTTCGTCCTCCTCCTCTCTTCGTCTAGTGGTCTAGTGGCGGCGGGATTGAGGTGGTAGTGTTTGGAGCAGTGATAGTGGTGATGATAGCGAAGGAGTGGTAATAAATATGATGAAAGAGATAGTGGTGATGGTGGTGGTGATGGTTAATGGTCTAGTGGCGGCGGTGGGATCGCCTTCCCTCTCAAGACAGGGTTTGTGCCTAAATATCACACCTGAGTGGATGAGGCTAGACAGGTGGGGTTGTGTTCGTCTTAGCAACAAACAAATAAAAGGGTGGGTGTCTGACTTAACACACCTGAGTGGATGAGGCTAGACAGGTGGGGTTGTGTTCGTCTTAGCAACAAACAAATAAAAGGGTGGGTGTCTGACTTAACACACCTGAATGGATAAGGTTAGACAGGTGGTGTTGTGTTCGTCTTAGCAACAAACAAACAAAAGAGTGGGTGTCTGACTTAACACACCTGAGTGGATGAGGTTCGACAGGTGGGGTTGTGTTCTTCTTAGCAACAAACAAATAAAAGAGTGGGTGTCTGACTTAACACACCTGAATGGATAAGGTTAGACGGGTGGGTTGTGTCAATTGAAAAACACAAGCAAAGCAACTGAGTTCCTGAGTTAAAAACTCCTAAATGGTGGATTAGACAGGCAGGGATGTATTCATCTGAGCAACAAACAGGCAAAGGAGGCAGGGAGTTATAATTTATTAGCACACCTGTCGGAAAGTTGAACGGGTTAAACTTACGTTCTCAGCCACAAACAAACAAGACAACTGTGACGTTCTGAAAATTGACATTTTTTTTTTTATCTGCGACCAATTAGCCTGACATCGATTGTTTGTAATTTAATGGATTCGCGACAATATGGTGAAATTCTTCGAAGAAAATAATATAATAAATAACTCGCAACATGGCCTCCGTAGTAAACGTTCGTGTTTAACTAACTTACTTGATTTTTTTCATTATATTTTTGAGGTGTTCGATGAAAGCAGATCAGTAGATATCATATATCTGGATTTTCAAAAGGCATTTGATAAGGTCCCCCACCAACGATTGCTCAGCAAACTATTGGCGCACGGTATCTCGGGTAACATTCACAATTGGCTTGTGGACTGGCTCTCTGAGCGGAAACAGAGAGTAGTTCTAAACGGTGTTACATCTAACTGGCTCGATGTCAGAAGCGGCGTACCTCAAGGATCAGTGCTTGGCCCCATGCTCTTCTTAATTTATGTTAATGATATCGATGATGGGCTCACTTGCAAAGTATCAAAATTTGCTGATGACACAAAAATTGCTAGTAAAGAAACTGCGACACTCGACGAAGAAGCTTTACAATCAGATCTAGATCGACTTGCACGTTGGGCCAATCAATGGCAAATTAAATTTAACGTTGACAAATGAAAAGTGTTGCACATCGGAAAAAAATAACAATCGCGTTCGGTACGTAATGAATGGCTAACAACTTTCTGCAGTAAGTAAAGAAAAGGATCTTGGAATCACTATATCAAGCAATTTAAAGCCCGGTCAGCATTGTTCAGAGGTAGTTAAAACTGCAAACAAATTGGTTGGCTTCATCGGACGAGTCTTTAATAATAAATCGGAAAAAAGTAATATTAAAACTGTATAATTCGTTGGTTCGACCCCGTCTAGAGTACTGTGTACAGTTTTGGTCTCCCTACTGCAGAAAAGACATAGAAAAGTTGGAAAGGGTTCAACGAAGAGTAACAAAGATGATTCCTAGGTTGATAAATTTATCATATGAACAAAGGCTTAAAGAAGTAAATTTATTCAGCCTGTCAAAACGAAGAATGCGAGGCGATCTAATAGAAGTGTTTAAAATGTTTAAAAGATTCAGTGATATTAATGCGGATGATTACTTTACAATTGATCGATCGAATAGAACAAGAAGAAATCACAATTTAAAGATAAGTGGTAAAAAATTTATCGTCGCACGAAGCTAAACACTTCTTCAATCGAGTTGTTAATGTTTGGAACGCTCTCCCCTGTGATGTCGTTGATAGTACAACAGTTACGGCCTTCAAGAATAGATTAGACAAGTATTTTGAATCCAACCAGCAACTAAGATATTACTCATTGTCGTAATAACGTTAAGTTCTTTCGAATACTGGTGTCCTCGTCCGCTTTTATCGCCCGGTTAGTGGTAGCAGTAATGGTAGTTCTTTCCTCTTTCCTACATAATTTCCATGCAGTTTTTCCATGCTGCATGGTTCTTTTTCCTTTCCTGCCAGCTTTGGCTGGAGGGATGGGGGCTTGGGGAGGAGCCTTCGCCTTTGCTGTCCTTCATCTTCCACCTTTGATTAGATAGTTAGTGTAGCTTGTCACAAACAGCCTCGTAAGGACCAGCAGGTCTGCTGTTGTTTGTTCTTCCTTCTTTTGTGTTCTTCCTCCTCCTCCTCCTCCTCCTCCTCCTCCTCCTCCTCCTCCTTCTCCTCCTCCTCTTCACTCTTCTTGAGCCAAAGCTGAAGGAATCTCTCACGTCTTCCTCTTCTGGAGTTCTGAAACACGTGCTTCCGCGGTTCTTAAAGTTCCCAAATTTACGACTTGATGCCGGACAGAGGTACCCGCCCTTCTTACCCACCCTTGCCCTCCCTTACCCACCCTTGACCTCCCTTGCCCTCCTTTACCCACCCTTGCCCTCCTTTACCTACCCTTGCCCTCTCTTGCCCTCCTTTACCCACCCTTGACCTCCCTTGCCCTCCTTTACCCACCCTTGCCCTCCTTTACCCACCCTTGACCTCCCTTGCCCTCCTTTACCCACCCTTACCCTCCCTTGCCCTCCTTTACCCACCCTTGACCTTCCTGTTTACCCTCCTCTACCCATCCTTGACCTCCTGTTAACACTCCGTTACCCACCCTTAACCTCCCTTGCCCTCCTTTACCCACCCTTTACCTCCATTTTACTCCTTTACACACCCATGACCTCCCTTGCCCTCCTACTCCTTTACCCACCCTTGACCTCCCTTGCCCTCCTGTTTACACTCCTTTACCCACCCTTGCCTCCTTGCCTCCTGTTTACACTCCTTTACCCACCCTTTGCCCTCCCTGTTTATACTCCTTTACCCACCCTTGCCTCCTTGCCCTCCTGTTTACACTCCTTTACCCTTGCCTCCCTTGCCCTCCCTCCTTTACCCACCCTTAACCTCCCTTGCCCTCCTTTACCCACCCTTGACCTCCTTTGACCTCCTTTACCCACCCTTGACCTCCCTGTTTACCTGCCTTTACCCACCATTGACCTCCCTTGCCCTCCTCCTTTACCTCCCTTGCCCTCCCTGTTTACACTCCTTTACCCACCCTTGACCTCCCGTGCCCTCCTTTACTTCCCTTGCCCATCCTGTTTACCTTCCATTACCCACCCTTGACCTCCCTTGCCCTCCCTGTTTACACTCCTTTACCCACCCTTGCTCTCCCTTGCCCTCCCTGTTTACACTCCTTTACCCACCCTTGACCTCCCTTGCCCTCCCTGTTTACACTCCTTTACCCACCCTTGACCTCCCTTGCCCTCCCTGTTTACACTCCTTTACCCACCCTTGACCTCCCTTGCCCTCCATGTTTACACTCCTTTACCCACCCTTGACCTCCCTTGCCCTCCATATTTACACTCCTTTACCCGCCATTGTTCTCCCTTGTCCACCTTCGCCTCCCCCACCTTGCCCATGTTCACACTCGCCCACCCTTCCCCAGTCTTTTCCACCCTCACCCACACTTGCCTACACATCCTTGTCTTCCCTTGCCCATCCTACGTAATCATCCTTGCCCCCTTTGCCCCCCCACCCCCCGTATCCTCCGGCTCCTCAAGGGATGTCGATTAATCTTCACGCCAGTTGGTCTGGGCGGAAGTGTCTCGTTTTGTTCTGCCCTTTAAGTTCTTTAAGGGCTTCCATTTTTGTATTCTCTCGTCTTTATGTCTCTCGAAACATGTTCTTCATTCGTCAATACTCGCGTCAGACGGAGCAAAAGTACCCTCTCCTCCTCCTCCTTCCCTCCCTAACCCTCCTGTCCCCTACAGTATCGTATTCTCCCCCTACCCTATCCTATCCTACCCTACCACCTCCCCTGCCCGCCGGACCGCCTTTTTCTTTCCCCAAACTCGTTGTAGGGTCGTAAATGTTTCATGAGTTTGCCGTCATTTGTCAAGATGAAAAACGAGCTTCCGCGTCTGCAAGTTGTTAATTCGCTCTGTCGTGCTGGTAACTGTTGCTGTCCTGGTGTTATTTAATTATAATCTTTCATGAGCTGATGTAAAGAGAGCACACACACACACACACACACACACACACACACACACACACACACACGTGGCCTTCAGTTTTTACGGGCAAAGTCTGGAGGAATCTTATTAAGTCAAGTTGCACCCAAACCCTTATGAGCTAATTCGAATACACACAGGCACACACACACACACACAAAAAAAAAAAAAAAACTCGCTGTCTTCAATTTTTACAGTCAAAGTCTGGAGGAGTCTTGTTACCAGCTTAATGTCTCAAGCTGCACCCAAACCCTTCCGAACTGTTCCGAACACACACACACACACACACACACACACACACACACACACACACACACACACACACACACACACATCCCCAAAACATCCTTGACCACTCCAAAAATCACCCACCCAAACACCCAAACATCCCCCCACTCGCCTCCAACCCCCATATTCCCACCCCACACAAGTCGTTCTCCAATCTTCCCAGGCCGTTCCCACACACGCCCCGGCACCGCGGCGGCTCGCCAGGCCCTCCAGGCGGCTCTGTGTGGCCCTCGCCGTGATGCAAGTCCCGAGGAGGCGGCGTCGGGCGGGGTAATGGCGGGCCCCGAGCGTCTAATGGGTGCACACGCTCCTTACGGCCTTGATTTGCCTGCTGACGGAACAGTGACGACCGACGCGAGTGAGGTGTTCATTAAGTTCTCATGACCCTTGCTCTCGGTCGTACCCTTCGTCGTGGCCTGAGTGTGTTGCCCTCAAGCCTGTGCCGTGGAGAGGAGGTGACGAGGGCAAGACGAGGAGGTGGATGACGTGTGGGCTCTTTGTCTCGCTCTCGATGTGGCTGCAGTGTGTCGGCCTTAAGAGTGACGCGAGGAGGTGAAGAGGCAGAGGACGAGGACTTGCGAGGTTCTTAATCTCGCCCTCGATGTGGCCTCATGCCGTGACGATGTTCTCCCTCACACTCAAGGCGAACAAAAAGTAGTGAAAATATGGAAAAGACGAAGAAAAAGAGCAAGATGAGGAATTCGAATGCTCCCCTTGAGTCAAAAGAAGGGACGATGCATTGATGATACTTTCCCTAATACCCCAAAGCGAACAGGTTGCAATAACAATGTGATAAGAACGAAGTTAATTAAAACAAGACACAAATAAAGAATGACGCAATTTGATTCACGAGGGGGAGGATGATGCATCGATGATAGTTAGCCTCACACTTCCAGGCGAATATGAATCAGTTGTAATGTTATAAAGTCAGGTAAATCAAGATATCGAAAAAAAGAATGGTGCAAGTTAGTTGAAGAGATAATGATGCTCAGATGATAGCATTGATGATATTCCGCCTCATACTTCAAGGCGAACGAAACGAAAGGAAGGGAAGCAAAGGGAAAGGAAAGGAGGGAAAGGAAGGGAATAAAAGGAAGGGAAAGGAAGGGAAGGGAGGAAAAGGAAGGGAAGAAAAGGAAGGGAAGGAGAGGAAAGGGAGGGAGATGGAGGGAAAGGAAGGGAAGGAAAGGGAAGGGAAGGGAAGAGAGGATAAGGGCGAGTGGAAGAGGGTGACGGCTGGGATTAGCTCGTCAGGTCTAACAAGAAACCAGTTGCAATCATCGGTAATTTCGCTGCCCTGATAATGATCCAATGTGTTATTAAGGTCATACAAAATTTAGGGTTACATTTCCAGGAGGAAGCATCACTAATCAAGGTCACCTGGTATATTATTCACTTATGTGTCACCTTGCTTCATCATGACCTTTTCTATCCTGTAATTCCAATCTTGTTTGACTTTTTTGTTCCGCGATTCCTTATTGGTTTAGGATTTATTTCGTATACGAGACAAATTTGGTGTTTTATTTCATTACAACGTCCATCTTCGTGTTTCAATTATTTTAGCCTATTTAATTAGCTACCTGTAGAGTCATCCTTACCTGGTGTGTTATACTGAAGTACGAAAGAGAAAGCAACACTAAAGGGAAGGAATGTAGGCACAGTGTTGTAATTTTAAAAGCAGTTCGGCAGTGACATTATCTTATACTATATTTTTAATATTTTAAGACGAACAGGAGGAAGGTACTTAACGCCACGCTTCATTAGGTACTCATCTAACTACATTACCTGTTCTTTAATAACCAGTGTGTTGATTAATGGTTTGTTAACTTAGATGAAATAAATTCACTTCTACACTACTCATTTATTTAATTTCCTGCATAAAAACGTTACCGGCCTATTTTAACAGGAATTACAAGACAAGACTCCAGACTGGAGGCTGCAGAACGCTTAGCCTCAGACCTTGCTATCATTTCCGATTGGGGTAAAAGGAACATTGTGTCCTTCAATGCCTCAAAAACCCAGTTTCTCCAACTATCAACTCAATCTTCCAAACACCTATCCCCTATTCTTAAACAACACTCAGCTGTCACCTTCTGCAACAGGAGTAGGTAGGAAGACACCTACCGAACGGGCGTGAGCTACTCCCGGTGAGGATATATGGGAAGCGAGGAGGGTGCTGAAGCTCTTCAAAGACCCTTCTCATGTCCTCACTAACCGTTTCCCTTTTGTCTCATCAACACCAGAGAGCAGTTCAGCATGCTCTCTAAAGACAGTTCCTCTCTCTTTCTACACCACACTACATTCATACAACACACACACACCTTTTCCCAAAATTCAAAATTCAAAATGGCGAAAAATTACAGAACCTCGGTGTCCCTGCTTGGGGGGAGGGGGGGGGGAATAAATTCCCCCAGGGAGGACTGCCCTTCTGGCTGCCGACTTGAGAGGTGTCCTGATAACTCCTCGAACCTCCTCCTTATCAATTTCTGCAACAGAAATTTTTCATTCTGTGGAACACCATCTCTCCTCCTCTAAACCTCACCTTCTCTTCCTCACCGAAACACAGGTTTCTGAGGCTACTGACAGCAACCTCTACTCTGTTCCCTCCTACTATCTCAATCCTAAATTTCAATCCAAAGCTGGACGTTGCGCCTACGTGCGCAACGACATAACTTGCTCTCGTCCCCACGACCTTGACTCTTCAGAATTTTCTACCATCTGGCTAAGACTTCATTGTCATTCTATTACTAAATACATCTGTGCTGTTTATCTCTCACCTAACTCTACTAACTATGTAAAATTCTTTGACTATTTGAACTCTAAAGTGGAGCACATCTTGATGCACTCTCCCTTCGCTGAAATCTCCATCTAAGGAGATTCCAATGTTCACCACCAGCTTTGGCTTTCATCCTCTTTCACTGACCAGCCTGGTGAACAAGCCTACAACTTTCCTCTCCTCAACGACTTAGAGCAGTTGGTTCAGCACCCTACTCGTATTCCCGACTGTCTTGGAGACAGGCCCAACATTCTAGACCTCTTCCTTACCTCTTATCCTTCTGCTTACTCTCTTAAACTGTTCTCTCCATTGGGCTTCTCCGATCATAGCCTTATTTCTGTATCCTGTCTTATTGCTCCTGTACATCCTCTGGACCCACCGAAGAGGCGTTGCTTCTGGCATTATGCTTCAGCTCGGTGGGACGACCTAAGGATGTACTTTTCCGATTTCCCGTGGAATGATTACTGCTTCCAGGAGAGAGACCCCTCTGTGTGTGCCCAGCGCATCACAGAGGTGCTTGTCTCTGGAATGGAGGCATACATTCCATGTTCTTTCTCTGCTAAAAAGCCTTGGTTTAATCATGCTCGTTCTCGTGCTATTAAAAATAGAGAGGCAGCTCACAAAAGATTCCAGATCCTTCAAACACCCGCTAACTTTGAACTTTACATTTCAGCCCGGAATTGTGCCAAATCAACTCTCCGACTTACCAAAACTTCTTTTATCAATAGAAAATGTCAACATCTTGCTTCGTCTAATTCTTCCCGTGACTTCTGGCATCTAGCCAAAAATATCTCCTCCAATTTAACTTTTTCCTCTTTCCCTCCTCTCCTTAACCCTGACGGGAGCACTGCCGTCTCATCTGTCTCTAAGGCTGAACTTTGCTCAGACTTTCTGTAAGAACTCCACCCTGGACAGTTCTGGGCATATTCCTCCTACTCATCCCTCCTCTGACTCCTTCATGCCTGATATTAAAATTTTTCCAAATGATGTTTTCTATGCCCTCTCTGGCCTCAACTCTCAGAAGGCTTATGGACCTGATGGAGTGCCTCCTATTGTCTTTAAAAAAACTGTGCTTCCGTGCTGACGCCCTGCCTGGTCAAACTCTTTCGCCTCTGCCTATCAAGATCTACCTTTCCTTTTTGCTGGCAGTATGCCTTTGTACAGCCTGTGCCTAAGAAGGGTAACCGTTCCAATCCCTCAAACTACCGCCCTATAGCTTTACTTTCCTGTCTATCTAAAGCTTTTGAATCAATCCCTAACTGGAAGGTTCAAAAGCACCTTTCCACTTCTAACCTTCTATCTGATCGCCATTATGGGTTCCGCAAGGGGCGTTCTACTGATGATCTCCTTGCCTTCCCAACTGACTCTTGCTCATCCTCTCTTAGCCGTTTCGGTGAAACCTTTGCTATTGCGCTGGACATATCAAAATTTTTTGATAGGGTCTGGCACAAATCTTTGATTTCCAAACTACCCTCGTACGGTTTCTATCCTTCTCTCTGTAACTTTATTTCCAGTTTCCTTTCTGACCGTTCTAATTCTGCTGTGGTGGACGGTCACTGTTCTTCCCCTAAACCTATTAACAGTGGTGTCCCACAGGGTTCTGTCCTGTCTCCCACTCTCTTTCTGTTGTTCATTGATGATCTTCTTTCCAAAACGAACTGTCCTATCCACTCTTACGCTGATGACTCCACTCTGCATTACTCAACTTCTTTTAATAGAAGACCCACTCCACAGGAGCTTAACGATTCAAGGTTGGAGGCAACAGAACGCTTAGCCTCAGACCTTACTATTATTTCCGATTGGGGCAAGAGGAACCTGGTGTCGTTCAACGCCTCAAAAAACACAGTTTATCCACCTATCCACTCGACACAATCTTCCAAACAACTATCCACTATTCTTCGACGACACTCAGCTATCACCTTCTTCAACACTAAACATTCTCGATTTATCCTTAACTCAAAATCTCAACAGGAAACTTCATATCTCATCTCTTACAAAATCAGCTTCCTCTATGCTGGGCGTTCTGTACCGTCTCCGCCAGTTCTTCTCCCCAGCACAGTTGCTATCCATTTACAGGAGCCTTGTCCGTCCTCGTATGGAGTATGCATCTCATGTGTGTGGGGGGGGTCCACTCACAAAGTTCTCCTTGGCAGAGTGGAGTCAAAGGCTCTTCGTCTCATCAACTCTCCTCCTCATACTGATAGTCTTCTACCTCTCAAATTCCGCAGCCATGTTGCCTCTCTTTCTATCTTTTGTCGATATTTCCATGCTGACTGCTCTTCTGAACTTGCTAACTGCATGCCTCCCCCCCCTCTCGCGTCCCCGCTGCACATGACTTTCTACTCATCCTCATCCTTATACTGTCCAAACTCCTTATGCAAGAATCAACCAGTATCTTCACTCTTTCATCCCTCACGCTCGTAAACTTTGGAACAATCTTCCTTCATTTGTATTTCCTCCTGCCTACGACTTGAACTCTTTCAAGAGGAGGGTATCAGGACACCTCTCCTCCCGAAATTGACCTCTCTTTTGGACACTCCTTTGGTCTCTATTCAGGAGCAGTGAGTAGCGGTCTTTTTTTTATATTTTTATTTACGTCCTTAAACTGTCTCCTTAGTTGTAAAAAAAAAAAAAAAAATCCTTGGTCTATCCTTAGCTCGAAATCTCAACTGGAAACTTCACATCTCCTCTCTTGCTAAATCAGCTTCCTCCACTTTGGGCGTTCTGTATAGCCTCCGCCAGTTCTTCTCCCCCGCACAGTTGCTACCCTTATACAGGGGCCTTGTCCGCCCTCGTATGGAGTATGCATCTCACGTGTGGGGGGGCTCCACTCACACAGCTCTTCTGGACAGGGTGGAGTCAAAGGCTCTTCGTCTCATCAGCTCTCCTCCTCTTACTGACAGCCTTCTACCTCTTAAATTCCGCCGCCATGTTGCTTCTCTTTCTATCTTCTATCGATATGTTCATGCTGACTGCTCTTCTGAACTTGCTAACTGCATTCCTCAACCCCTCCCGCTGCCCCGTTGCATACAACTTTCTACTCATGCTCATCCCTATACTGTTCAAACCCCTTATGCAAGAGTTAACTAGCATCTCCATTCTTTCATCTCCTTCACTGGTAAACTCTGGAACAGTCTTCCTTCGTCTGTATTTCCTCCTGCCTATGACTTGACCTCTTTCAAAAAGAGTGTGTCTAGACACCTCTCCACCCGAAATTGACCTCTCTTTTGGCTACTCTTTACTTTTTACTTTTGTGGGAGTGGCGAGTAGCGGGCTTCTTTTTATACTCTTTTTGTTGCCTTTGAGCCGCATCCTTTGATATAAAAAAAAATGATGAGGCCATGATGTATTTGTTTATAATATATTCCTGCTGATGACTTCCTACTTTTACCGAACACAAGTAAAGGTCTCATTTTTAAGTTTAGTTACGTTAGGAAGGCTTGACTTTCGGCTCTGACTGGTAATTAGAACACAAGGTCGATCGAGGTTGAACAGAAAGAAAACCGGTAATAAGAACATGTTAGGCAGGCAAGTTTTCAACCCTTCCAGGTAGCTGAGGCACCAGGCCAGGTAAATTAGACGTGTGAAAACAGGTAAGGTAATTAGAAAAAAGCAGGTAATAAGGTTGGTGAAGGAGACAGGCAGGGCAGCTATGTGGGGTAAGCAATCGGGCAGGTGGGACAAGAGACGGGAGACAGGCAGATAAGGTAGTTAGAAAAGGACAGGTAATGAGGCAGGTCAATGAGACAGGTAAGCATAGGGAAGAGAGGCACGTTGGAAAAGGTAAATAAGGCGGGTGAATGAGGCAAGACACGTTGGGCAGGTAAGAAAAGGCAGGTAAATGAAAGGTAATATGACAGGTGAATGACGGGTAGGACAGTTCGAAATAGAAGATAAATAAGAAAGGTAAATGAGAAACGTTGGGCAGGTAAGGAATGCCAGGTAATTGAGTCAGGTGAATCAAAACAGGGCAGGTAACGCCTCGGCCCGCGGCGCCGTGGCTCCTAAACCTCAACACTAATCGGCCGCCTAACGTCCCCGCGACAGGCGCCGCCCAGTGACTCCTTGCCGAGCTGTCTTGCCAGTCTGGACGAGGCTGGGCGGCGAGGAGTTTTGAAATTATTTGCTGACATTAAGGAGACATCTTTGTCTTTTATTAATCTGTGTTTTTTATGTATTTTCAGTGTTTTCAGTGTATCAACCCTGCAAACATCTTTTCTCTTCAATCTTATATCGTTGCTTCTGTTTCCTATACATCTGTTTATTTATTTTTTTGTCTATTTTTTCTGTATTTCTGCATCTTATTTGGTGACCAAAAAGACAGAGAGCTCAACTCTGGCGGTGACCTCTTTTCCTTTCCTACTTTTCATGCTCTCTGAACTTTGCTCATTTTTCGTCCTGGGCGGGTGAGTCCATTCGTGTGGATGATTTCAGGACAAGCGAAGCAACAGAGTGGCGACCGTGATATTCTATGTCAAGACTTTTATTTTTGTTTAATTTTCTTTACCTAGAGGTGTCTCCTTTACTGTAAGAAGAAAGCACCAAGTCGCGTTCTGTTGCGGCATCGACTATTATGCTTCCATCTTACTAACTTTCATCAATTACTTACTTTACCGTCTTTTAGTTACATTCCCCGCCCCTTTTATTATCTTTCTATCCTATTCAGCGTTATCAGCTACTCCCTTTCCTCTGAGTCACACCCTGCAGTATATGTTATGTTGACGCGTCTACAGTTATGTATCCATCTTATCAGCCATTACCATCTGCTCTTCTTTCTCCGAATCACTTCCTGCAGTTATTATCATGTTGCCGCATCTACTACCATCTTCCCATCTTATTAAACTTTATCATCTACACCCGCCTTCATTAAATTACGTCCAGCACCAGTACATGTTTTGTCGCTGCACCCGCCATTACCTTTCCGTCTTGCTTATCATTCATCATATTACCTTTCCATCTTTTTATCATCTTCTCCGCCTTCATTTAGTTGGGTCTCGCAGTACATGTTCCGTCGCTAAGCCCACCATTACCTTCCCACTCTCGCATGGAGTATGCATCGGGCTCCACTCATACAGCTCTTCTGGACACAGTGGAGTCTAAGGCTCTGCGTCTCATCATCTCTCCTCCTCCTACTGATAGTCTTCTGCCTCTCAAATTCCGCCGCCATGTTGCCTCCCTTTCTATCTTCTATCGATATGTTCACGCTCACTGCTCTTCTGAACTTGCTAACTGCATGCCTTCCCCCTTTATGCGGCCCCGCCGCATACGACTTTCTACTCATGCTCATCCCTATACTGTCCAAAGCCCTTATGCAAGAGTTAACGAGCATCTTCACTCTTTTATCCCTCACGGTGGTAATTTCTGGAACGATCTTCCTTCATCTGTATTTCCTCCTGCCTACGGCTTGAACTCATTCAAGAGGAAGGTATCAGGACACCTCATCTCACGTAACTAACTGCTCTTTCGCAAACCTCTTCTGAGTCTTTACAGGAGCAGCGAGTAGCGAGCTTTTTTTTTGGTTTTCTTTATGGTACTTTAAAAGAGGATGTTTGAGACGCAGATATAACTGGCAAAAACAGGCTTAGGTGCCAAATGTGGAAGATTACAGCACTCGTAGGAGCAACTTTGGGGTAGACTTCGCTAAAACATTAACAGGCACTGGTAGCGAGGCTGTAATAGGCGTCGTCATGTTGCACCGCCTCTCACTCATCAGGGGTGTTTAGCGGGATTTTTTGTCTCATTATTACTTTTTTTGCCCTTGAGCTGCTTCCTTTGCTGTAAAAAAGAAAATGACTTCGATGTAACGTTTAACTATGACTTAGCAGTATCCATCAGTTCAACCGGCAGTCTCTCTCTCTCTCTCTCTCTCTCTCTCTCTCTCTCTCTCTCTCTCTCTCTCTCTCTCTCTCTCTCTCTCTCTCTCTCTCTCTCTCTCTCTCTCTCTCTCTCTCTCTCTCCCGCGTTCGGGTGTGCGGGCGAGCATTCGAAAAGACACACAAAAAGCAGAAAGACTTGAAAAGGAAAATAAGTATTGATCAAAGTGAAAGAAAAAAAACAGCTGGAGGAAGAAGAAAAAGGAGACAAAAGCCAAGCAGATGCAAAGGAAGAGAGGGAAAGGGGAATAATATAATATTTTGATAGAAAAGGAACATTAATGAATATAATTAAAAGAATGATAATGAGGATGATATTGCTAATACTACTTCTACTACAACTACTAATACAACTACTACTACTACTACTACTACTACTACTACTACTACTACTACTACTACTACTACTATTACTACTACTACTACTACTACTACTACTACTACTACTACTACTACTACTACTATTACTACTACTACTACTACTACTACTACTACTACTACTACTACTACTACTACTACTATTACTACTACTACTACTACTACTACTACTACTACTACTACTACTACTACTACTATTACTACTACTACTACTACTACTACTACTACTACTATTACTACTACTACTACTACTATTACTACTACCACCCATGTTTATTTTCCCGACACATAATCATGGAGGGCTCCATAGCTTGGAGGTCATTAGCCCCAACTCTGTTCGCTAATGACTGTGGCATCCAACCATATCACTAATACTACCTGACATTACTATTACTACTACTACTAGTTCTACTACAACTACTACTACTACTACTACTACTACTACTATTACTACTACTACTACTACTACTACTGCTACTACTACTATTTCTTCTACCAGCAGCGCCACTACCATATAAAGCCTAATCACACAAAAAAGGTCTAGACTAATATTTCAACTGCCGGAGGAATCTTTAAGACGAGCAAGTTCTTCAAAGCTTCTAAGACACCTCGAAACACGCCGAGTAAAGCCTCGAGCCGCGGGGTGTGTCGGGGCGGCTCTCTCTCTCCGTCGCAAAATCTCTCCCTCACAACGTACATTTGAATGCTGATATTTCACTATTCAAATGTCTTTCTTGGGTATCTTTCTCGCCCGCATTTTCCTCCTCCTTCTCCATCGAATAAACGAATTTCACTGGAAAAGAGACGCTTACGCGAGAATATGAATCTTCAAGTACTTGAAGAACTTCAGTAACGTCGACCACTCCATTTTTTTGTTACAAGCCATCTCAAAAACTAGAAACAACGGTTTATCCATTCAAGTGAAGCGAGGCAATACAGACATTGCTAGGCATTTCTTTTCCAACCAAATCATAAGCCAATGGAACAACCTCCCTGCTGAAGTCTTAAATTCAGAAACCATCAACTTCTTTGAAAAAACGTATCTCCCGTTACTTCGCGAATCAAGCGTAAACAGAACGTGCGCACCGAAGTGCTTTGATCTGCTCTCGAGGCACCAAGTGACTGTCGAACAGATCACAGTACTGGAGAGGGCGGCCTCGTAATGAGCCAATAGGCTTCATCTTGGCTTGATCTACACTGGAGGCACCAAGTGACTGTCGAACAGATCACAGTACTGGAGAGGGCGGCCTCGTAGTGAGCCAATAGGCTTCATCTTGGCCTGATCTGCTCTTGAGGCACCAAGTGACTGTCGAACAGATCACAGTGCTGGAGAGGGCGGCCTCGTAATGAGCCAATAGGCTTCATCTTGGCCTGATCTGCCCTCGAGGCACCAAGTGACTGTCGAACAGATCACAGTACTGGAGAGGGCGGCCTCGTAGTGAGCCAATAGGCTTCATCTTGGCCTGATCTGCTCTGGAGGCACCAAGTGACTGTCGAACAGATCACAGTACTGGAGAGGGCGGCCTTGTAGTGAGCCAATAGGCTTCATCTTGGCCGCCTTTCAATGGGTCCTTGTTTCCTCCTCCTCGTCCTCGTCCTCGTCCTCGTCCGTGTTCTTCTCATAAGTTCGACCTGTCCTTCAATACCTCTTCCTTTACTCAAATTTCTACATCATCGACTCCTCCTCCTCCTCCTCCTCTTCATCTTCTTCTTCCCCCTGGGCGCGTAATAACGAGGACAAACCTAAGCTTTTGGATAAAAGTTCTATCCAAACGACGATCCGCTGATTCGAACGCCTTACAGACGATCATGACAGTGCTAAGACCTCCCTCACGGCAGGAGGAGGAGGAAAAGGAGGCGGAGGAGTGATGGAAGAGAGAAGAGAAAGGCGAGATGAGAGCCAATGGAGAGAGTGAGGAGAATCAAATGTGATGAGAAATGGAAACAAGAGAGAGAGAGAGAGAGAGAGAGAGAGAGAGAGAGAGAGAGAGAGAGAGGGGTGCATAAGACAGACAGGTAAACAGACAGACAAACGAGTGGCCGGGATGGATGTTGAGCCTCAGAACACATCTGAAATTCGGTCAACAAACACTTTGTAATAATATATTGCTTTCTACTCTATGGATTGATGTTCGTGCTGTGGTATTTCGCTTTCTTAACTTTACGTAATTTTATTTTACTTTCTATCGCCTGATTTTCATGTACGTTAGTTTTTCGTTTTCTTTCTTTTATTTTTATTTTTTTATTTAGCCTTTATGTACATTCAGCGTTATTATTTTTATTTTTAACACTTTATTTTACATTTGTTTCGTAGTGATCACTTTCATCGTGTTGAGCAACAGTTCGTTTCATTTTTTCCGTACTTTGTGTTCGTGTGTTGGCCTCGCCGCCTTCCATTAGGGAGTTGTCACGTTATTTTTTCTTTATTTAGTTATTTGGAATGTTGGTTCGGTTCATCGTATTTATTTTTTTTAAATGTAATTTCTTTTCTTCTCTTGTATATCATTATTTTGCGATACTTTACAGCCTGCATGGAGGCTCGCCCGGAGGGACACCCGGACCTGGCGCCGTAGGGTGTTCGAGGCGACGCGCCCCCCAACGTATGCCTACGTTGACTGATTGATTGATTTTATTTATGTGTTTTTTTCTGTACATAGCGTTATACGTGTTTGTACTGAAAATTACCCCCTAATTAATGAGTTAGTATTGTTTGTTTCGTTTTACTGTTTTAATAGCCTAAAATTGTCTTTATTCTGCGACAGTTTTAGTGTCATGCATTTATTAATCTTCGATCACTTACTGACTGTTTATCCTAAACTCTACGGTAGTTTACTGTACAATTTCATTTTCTTACATGTTCCCATATTGAAATTAGCATTTTACTGTTTCTGCAACGATAACTGAATGTTTACTTTACGTTTCTTCCTACGTATTCACATACTAAGTTTGTCTCGCTTTACTGTTTTATGTGATAATTTACTTTTTTTTTAAACTGTTTCGAATTACTTTTTTTCTACGACATTTTACTGTTTTTTTTTTTATCAGTCATGTTGCTGCCCCGTGCAACGTTTCGCTGTACTTTTCTTTCGACGATAAATCATAACGTTGCTATCTTCAACGTGTTTTCCTGCACGTCGTTGCTGCAATATAAAAATTAGTGTCGAGAACCTCATCACACTGGGATGTAAGGAGCCGAGGCGAGGAGACTCGCACCCCAGTGCTCCGCGTGACGCGAGAAAGGTGATCCTGTCCTGGCAAACATTTCGGCGGCCAAACACACACTTAACAAGGCTTTCGCAGGAGTTGTGGGCGCCTCCAGGGGTAGCTTACGACCCTGGTGGAAGTGTGACAAAGGTTTTGTACGGTGAACGTGAATAAACTCATGAGAACCCGATTAACCTCTTTCTGACCTTTGGAAATAGTTGATGTGAGAGGCGGAAGCGCCTGAGAATACCGACCCAAGCCTTGCTGAACCACGACCTGGATATCCTCGTTTCCTTTTTCTTTATCTAAATGTTTAATAATGAATAATATATATATATATATATATATATATATATATATATATATATATATATATATATATATATATATATATATATATATATATATATATATATATATATATATATATATATATATATATATATATATATATATATATATATATATATATATATATATATAATAATAATAATAATAGTAATAGTAATAATAATAATAATAATAATAATAATAATAATAATAATAATAATAATAAAAATAACTTTCACCACTATTTTGACCTTGCTGGACTCGAACCTGGGCCTTCTGCTCTAGATGCGGCTATGCTGACCACTGCACCACAAGGCCAGAAACAGACTAAGGGGAAAGGTTGGAGTGTTTCCTGCGGGTAAGGGAGGAAGGGAGGAAGAGAGAGAGAGAGAGAGAGAGAGAGAGACAGTGTTTTGTGTCTGTTCGTTTCACTGTATTTACTTTTTTCTCGTGTCATTTCTTGTCTTTCCTGTTTATCGTTATTCTGCGATAATTTACAGGTGTTATTTTCCCGTTTTTCAGCATAAGTCGCAATACGTGCTTGCATTTAAACATAACCTTTACTTGGTGAGTGTGTATTATTTCTGTTTAGTTTTACTGTTCTAATAACCTGTTATGTTATTTACTCTACGATAGTTTCAGTGCAATACATTTTCAATGAGCGATCATTTACTGGCTGTTTATTTCATATTCTACAGTAATTTACTGTAACATTATCTTACTACATGTTTTCGTAATGAGTTTAGCATTTTACCGTTTATTCTACGATAACTAAATGTTGATAATAGTTTTTTCTTCTTACATATTCACATACTAGTTTGTCTCGTTTTACGGTTTTATGTGATAATTTATTGTTTTTTTTTACGTTTTCTTCACACACACACACACACACACACACACACACACACACACACACACACACACACATATATATATATATATATATATATATATATATATATATATATATATATATATATATCTATATATAAATATATATATATATATATATATATATATATATATATATATATATATATATATATATATATATATATATATATATATATATATATATATATATATATATATATATATATATATATATATATATATATATATGCTCAGCGCATCACAGAGGTGATTGTCTCTGGCATACATTCCTCGTTCTTTCTCTACTCCTCACGCTAAAAAGCCTTGGTTTATTCACGCTTGTTCTCGTGCTGTCAGTGATAGAGAGGCAGCTCACAAAAGGTACCAGAGCCTTCAAACTAATGCTAATTATGAACTTTACATTTCTGCCCGGAATCGTGCCAAATCTATTCTCCGACTAACCAAAAACTCTTTCATTAATAGAAAATGCCAAAACCTTGCTTTCTCTAACTCTTCCCGTGACTTCTGGCATCTAGCCAAAAACATCTCCTCCAACTTCACTTCTTCATCTTTCCCTCCACTCCTCAGTCCTGACGGCAACACTGCCGTCTCAACTATCTCTAAGGCTCAACTCTTCTCTCAAACATTTTCTAAAAACTCCACTTTGGACGATTCTGGGCATATTCCTCCTACTCATCCCCCTCTGATGTTTTCTATGCTCTCTCCGGCCTCAATCCCCATTAAGCTTATGGACCTGATGGAGTGCCTCCTATTGTCCTTAAAAACTGTGGCTCCGTGCTGTCACCCTGCCTGGTCAAACTCTTTCGCCTCTACTTGTCAACATCTACATTTCCTTCTTGCTGTAAGTATGCCTTCATACAGCCTGTGCCTAAGAAGGGTGACCGTTCCAATCCCTCAAACTACCGTCCTATAGCTTTACTTTCTTGTCTATCTAAAGCTTTTGAATCAATCCTTAACCGGAAGATTCAAAAGCACCTTTCCACATCTGACCTTCTATCTGATCGCCAGTATGGGATCCGCAAGGGGCGTTCTACTGGTGATCTAGCCTTCTTTACTGATTCTTGGTCATCCTCTCTTAGCCGTTTCGGTGAAACCATTGCTATTGCGCTGGACATATAAAAAGCTTTTGATAGGGTCTGGCACAAATCTTTGCTTTCCAAACTACCCTACTACGGTTTCTACCCTTCTCTCTGTACCTTTATTCCTAGTTTCCTTTCTGACCGTTCTAATTCTGCTGTGGTAGACGGTCACTGTTCTTCCCCAAAATCTATTAACAGTGGTGTCCCGCGGGGTTCTGTCCTATCTCCTACTCTCTTTCTGTTGTTGATTGATGATCTTCTTTCCAAAACGAGCTGTCCAATCCATTCCTACGCCGATGATTCCACCCTGCATTACTCAACTTCTTTCAATAGAAGACCCACCCTACAGGAACTTAACGACTCATGGCTGGAGGCTGCAGAACGCTTAGCCTCAGACCTTAATATTATTTCCGATTGGGGCAAGAGGAACCGGGTGTCCTTCAACGCCTCAAAAACACAGTTTCTCCACCTATCCACTCAACACAATCTTCCAAACAACTATCCCCTATTCTTTGACAACACCCAGCTATCACCTTCCTCAACACTAAACATCCTCGGTCTATCCTTAACTCAAAATCTCAACTGGAAACTTCAAATCTCATCTCTTACTAAATCAGCTTCCTCGAGGCTTGGCGTTCTGTCCCGCTCCGCCAGTTCTTCTACCCCGCACAGTTGCTGTCCATATACAGGGGCCTTGTCCGCCTTCGTATGGACCGTGCATCTCACGTGTGGGGGGGCTCCACTCACACAGCTCTTCTGGACAGAGTCAAGTCTAAGGCTCTTTGACTCATCAGCTCTCCTCTTACTGATGGTCTTCTACCTCTTAAATTCCGCGCGATGTTGCCTTTCTTTCTACCTTCTATCGATGTTTCCATGCTGACTGCTCTTTTGAACATGCTAACAGCATGCCTCCCCCCCTCCCGCCTCCCCCCCTCCCGCGGCCCCGCTGCACACGACTTTCTACTCATGCTCATCCCTACACTGTCCTAACCCTTTATGCAAGAGTTAACCAGCATCTTCACTCTTTCATCCCTCACGCTGGTAAACTCTGGATCAATCTTCCTTCATCTGTATTTCCTCCTGCTTACGACTTGAACTCTTTCAAGAGGAGGGTATCAGGACACCTCTCCTTCCGAAATTGATCTTTCTTTCGGCCACCTCTTATGATTCTTTTTTTAGGAGCAGCGAGTAGCGGGCTTTTTTATTATTGTTTCCTTTCTTTGTGCCCTTGAGCTGCTTCCTTTGTTGTAAAAAAAAAAAAATATATATATATATATATATATATATATATATATATATATATATATATATATATATATATATATATATATATATATATATATATATATATATATATATATATATATATATATATATATATATATATATATATATATATATATATATATATATATATATATATATATATATATATATATACATATATATATACATATATATATATATATATATATATATATATATATATATATATATATATATATATATATATATATATATATATATATATATATATATATATATATATATATATATATATATATATATATATATATATATATATATATATATATATATATATATATATATATATATAGGGAGCTGAAGCCCTCGAAAGACCCTTCCCATGTCCTCACTAGCCGTTTCGCTATTGTCTCACCAACACCGGAGAGTAGTTCAGCATGCTCTCTAAAGACCGATCCTCTCAGTATCAACAACACACTAAATTCACATAACAAATAAACCTTTATCCAAAATTCAAAATTCAAAATGGCTAAATTAAGCAATGCCTCAGGTCCCTGCCTGGGGGACCACAAATTCCCCATGGAGGACACCCCTTCTGGCTGCCGACCTGAGAGATGTCTTGATAACTCCTCGAACCTCTTTCTTCTCAATTTCTGCAACATTCGCGGTCTTCGCTCTAATTTTCATTCTGTGGAACATCATCTCTCCTCCTCTAAACCTCACCTTCTCTTCCTTACCGAAACACAGGTTTCTGATGCTACTGACAGCAATCTCTACTCTGTTCCCTCCTACTATCTCTATCCTAAATTTCAATCCAAAGCTGGATGTTGCGCCTACGTGCGCAACGACATCACTTGCTCTCGTGCCCACGACCTTGACTCTTCTGAATTTTCCACCATCTGGTTAAGACTTCACTGTCATTCTATTACTAAATACATCTGTGCTGTTTATCTCTCACCTAACTCTACCAACTATGTAAAATTCTTTGACTATTTGAATTCTAAAGTGGAGCACATCTTGACCCACTCTCCCTTCGCTGAAATCTCCATCCTAGGAGATTTCAATGTTCACCACCAGCTTTGGCTTTCATCCTCTTTCACTGACCATCCTGGTGAACAAGCCTACAACTTTGCTATCCTCAACGACCTAGAGCAGTTGGTCCAGCACCCTACACGTATTCCTGACCGTCTTGGAGATCGGCCCAACATTCTAGACATCTTCCTTACCTCAAACCCTTCTGCTTATTCTGTCAAACTGTTCTCTCCGTTGGGCTCCTCCGATCACAATCTTATTTCTGCATCCTGTCCTATCGCTCCTGTACATCCTCTGGACCCACCGAAGAGGCGATGCTTCTGGCATTTTGCTTCAGCTCGGTGGGACGACCTGAGGATGTACTTTTCCGAGTTCCCGTGGAATGATTATTGCTTCCAGGATAGAGACCCTCTGTGTGTGCTCAGCGCATCACAGAGGTGATTGTCTCTGGAATGGAGGCATACATTCCTCGTTCTTTCTCTACTCCTCACGCTAAAAAGCCTTGGTTTAATCACGCTTGTTCTCGTGCTGTCAATGATAGAGAGGTAGCTCACAAAAGATACCAGAGCCTTCAAACTAATGCTAATTATGAACTTTACATTTCTGCCCGAAATCGTGCCAAATCTATTCTCCGACTAACCAAAAATTCTTTCATTAATAGAAAATGTCAAAACCTTGCTTTCTCTAACTCTTCCCGTGACTTCTGGCATCTAGCCAAAAACATCTCCTCCAACTTCACTTCTTCATCTTTCCCTCCACTCCTCAGTCCTGACGGCAACACTGCCGTCTCATCTATCTCTAAGGCTGAACTCTTCTCTCAAACTTTTTAAAAACTCCACTCTGGACGATTCTGGGCATATTCCTCCTACTCATCCCCCCTCTGACTCCTTTATACCTGTTATAAAGATTCTTCAAAATGATGTTTTCTATGCCCTCTCTGGCCTCAATCCTCAGAAGGCTTATGGACCTGATGGAGTGCCTCCTATTGTCCTTAAAAACTGTGCCTCCGTGCTGTCACCCTGCCTGGTCAAACTCTTTCGCCTCTGCCTGTCAACATCTACCTTTCCTTCTTGCTGGAAGTATGCCTTCACACAGCCTGTACCTAAGAAGGGTGACCGCTCCAATCCCTCAAACTACCGTCCTATTGCTTTACTTTCTTGTCTATCTAAAGCTTTTGAATCAATCCTTAACCGTAAGATTCAAAAGCACCTTTCCACTTCTGACCTTCTATCTGATCGCCAGTATGGGTTCCGCAAGGGGCGTTCTACTGGTGATCTCCTAGCCTTCTTAACTGACTCTTGGTCATCCTCTCTTAGCCGTTTCGGTGAAACTTTTGCTATTGCGCTGGACATATCAAAAGCTTTTGATAGGGTCTGGCACAAATCTTTGCTTTCTAAACTACCCTCCTACGGTTTCTATCCTTCTCTCTGTACCTTTATCTCCAGTTTCCTTTCTGACCGTTCTATTTCTGCCGTGGTAGACGGTCACTGTTCTTCCCTAAATCTATTAACAGTGGTGTCCCACAGGGTTCTGTCCTATCTCCCACTCTTTTCTGTTGTTCATTGATGATCTTCTTTCCAAAACGAACTGTCCTATCCATTCCTACGCCGATGATTCCACTCTGCATTATTCAACTTCTTTTAATAGAAGACCCACCCTTCAGGAACTTAACGACTCAAGGCTTGAGGCTGCAGAACGCTTAGCCTCAGACCTTACTATTATTTCCGATTGGGGCAAGAAGAACCTGGTGTCCTTCAACGCCTCAAAAACACAGTTTCTCCACCTATCCACTCGACACAATCTTCCAAACAACTATCCCCTATTCTTTGACAACACCCAGCTATCACCTTCCTCAACACTAAACATCCTCGGTCTATCCTTAACTCAAAATCTCAACTGGAAACTTCATATCTCATCTCTTACTAAATCAGCTTCCTCGAGGCTGGGCGTTCTGTACCGTCTCCGCCAGTTCTTCTCCCCTGCACAGTTGCTGTCCATATACAGGGGCCTTGTCCGCCCTCGTATGGAGTATGCATCTCATGTGTGGGGGGGCTCCACTCACACAGCTCTTCTGGACAGAGTGGAGGCAAAGGCTCTTCGTCTCATCAGCTCTCCTCCTCATACTGATAGTCTTCTACCTCTTAAATTCCGCCGCAATGTTGCCTCTCTTTCTATCTTCTATCGATATTTCCACGCTGACTGCTCTTCTGAACTTGCTAACTGCATGCCTCCCCCCCTCCCGCGGCCCCGCTGCACTCGACTTTCTACTCATGCTCATCCCTATACTGTCCAAACCCCTTATGCAAGAGTTAACCAGCATCTTCACTCTTTCATCCCTCACGCTGGTAAACTCTGGAACAATAGTAGTAGGTAATGGTGACAGTGACGGGACCAAAATAATTCGCAAGCATAATCAAGAATTTGCAGCCAAAAAAAAATGACGTCGAAAAATTTTGTACGTCGAATTTCCCGGCCGGCCGGGCGGCCAGTCAGCCGGGCGGCCAGCCAGCCGCGCGGGCAGCCAGCCGCCGAGGGGACCTCCCCACTACCCAACCGGGGAGTGGTCACAAACCTACCCAAAAGTGACCATTCCCCCCCCCCCCACCCACCCCACCCCAAACACCCACCACCTTCCACGCCATCGTGTCTCCCCGGAGGCCTGAGCGTCACCCTCCTGCCGGGGATTGGTTAGGGGCGTCCTTTCGCGCCGTGCCGGGGCGTCGCCCTCCTGCCGGGGATCGGTTAGCGCGAGCGGTGACTTGTTCGGGGGATCGGTTAGGGGCGTCCTTTCGCGCCGTGCCGGGGCGTCGCCCTCCTGCCGGGGATCGGTTAGCGCGAGCGGTGCCTTGTTCAGGGGATCGGTTAGGGGCGTCCTTTCGCACTGTGCCGGGGCGTCACCCTCCTGCCGGGGGATCGGTCCTTTCGCACCGTGCCGGGGCGTCGCCCTCCTGCCGGGGATCGGTTAGCGCGAGCGGTGCCTTGTTCAGGGGATCGGTTAGGGGCGTCCTTTCGCACTGTGCCGGGGCGTCACCCTCCTGCCGGGGGATCGGTCCTTTCGCACCGTGCCGGGGCGTCGCCCTCCTGCCGGGGGATCGGTCCTTTCGCGCCGTGCCGGGGGATCGGCTAGGGGCGTCCTTTCGCACCGTGCCGGGGCGTCACCCTCCTGCCGGGGGATCGGTCCTTTCGCACCGTGCCGGGGCGTCACCCTCCTGCCGGGGATCGGTTAGCGCGAGCGGTGACTTGTTGGGCGGAGGCCTGTGGCTACCTTTCCCCCTCCCTCTCCCTCTTCCCCTCCCGCTATTGATTTTTTTTCCAGTTTGCCAGCATGTGTGTGCGTGTCCCCCCTCTATGCCCTACCCCTCGCGAGCGGTGACTTGATGGTCAGTCTGAGGGTACCACTACCCCTCCCTCTACCCGCTATTGATTTTTCAGTTTGCCAGCATATGCGTGTGTGTGTGTGCGTGTGTTACTGTTGATTTTCATATTGACTGGAGTTATATCGATTGTCTTTTCAGTGAGGGGTAGGAACGGGAAAAGTAGATTTTATACATTTTTATTGAAATATAGTGGAAAAAAATGGTATGACAAGTTATTATATTACCTTAATCTAGTCTATTTTATTTGTTCTTTCTTAATCTAGGCTAATTTGTTCTTTCTTAATCCAGACTAAATACATGCTAAGCCTACTAGTCTATTTTATTTGTTCTTTCTTAATCCAGGCTAATTTGTTCTTTCTTAATCCAGACTAAATACATGCTAAGCCTAAAAACTAAAAACACACAATTGCCATTAAAAAAAAAAGATATATTACAAACTCACACCGTACAGGCTCAAAGAAATACAATGGAAACCCACCCATCCTACCCTTTTTTTTTCCCTCCCCCAAAATAAATCCTAATTGAAAGAGACATATTACAAACTTATGTCGTACATGCCCAAAGACAGCCCATAAAAGGATGACAACACGAGTACATATACAAATGAAGAAAAAAAATACACAACACAAGCACATATATATAAAAAATAATACACACAGAGCGAGTACATATATAAAAAAAAAATTGTTAAGCACTAAATATAGGACTCTCACAGATTCGGCCACCATATGCATCTCTAACTTCCAAGACATTAGTGAATTTTATTCGCTTCCACTCATAAAATCCATAATGGATTTTAGTAACTTCCCCACCACCCCGCCTATGACACTTCCAAGAAAGGTCAAGCGGGGTATGTCAAGTCAGAAATGGGCGCGGCCCATATAAAGGAAGTGCTTTGCCTGAAACCTAAGATGTACTCTATCAAATTGCATGATCCCTCAAGCGGCGAGGATGCAGAAATAAAAAAAGTTAAAGGGGTACCTCACTATAGTTTGAGAAACTATAATCATGAAAAATACAGACAGGTACTGCAAGGGGCGGGGGTGGATAAGGCACGCCTCTATTGCATCCGCACCCTGAAAGGTCAGGTATGCACTACCTCCATTGAGAAGGCGACTTTAAGCGCATTAGACAACAAAAAGAGTGCATCTGCTCTCTGATGACAGCATGCCGGGTAATCCTTCTCGTGTTTTTACGAGAGATTATGGCCACCCTGATTTACCTGAGAATCTGCGTCAAATGCGGAGGACATCTCAAACTGCTTCTACTAGTTGAGCCACTACTGCCACTACTGCTAGCACTACTACTACTACTAGTAGTACTACTCATAATGTTGTCGGGGATACTTTAAGTGAAAGTGGTGATGAGGGTGTGTATAGTCATGGAACTAGACCAGTGGCGTGTAATCTATGGAGAAAAAGATATAGGAAATACAACGTAGAGAACGTTAATCGATCAAACAAAAGAAAGAGGAGAGAAACCAATGTCTTCCCATCGCGCCAGCTACCAGCAGCGTCAACATCATCTCCACGGTCGCCTTTATCATCACCCTCCCCACCCCGAGAATGGCATGGAGATTCCTCCCCCACCGGGCTGGGTTTCAGACAAAGGAGCCCACGCGAGTGGCTGTAACGGCGACAGAGCTCGCGCTAAAAGCAATCATTGATCTGTTACTTAAAAGCTAAAGCCTAAACCATAACAAGCTCAGTCTTTATCGCAAACATGACGAGCGCGGACGAACATATAATATACCTTAGTAGCCTAGGATGCTGCGATCTTTATCCCGACAACGTGCCAGGTTCATTTAAAAATGAAATCATACCGTTAAATTTACACCCCGACCGAGATTATCAGGTTGCCTTACACGGTATTTTTATTCCTAGAGAAGTATACACCCTCCATCGAGAAGACAAAGAAGCCATAGTGGAAGTTTACACAGAAACGCTCAATGACACCTCAGGAAAACAGTTGCGGTACTCGCTGTCTCCCTCGAAAAATATAACGAGCAAGCAAATAAGCGCAATTGTGGCTGACCTTAATACATACTGGCAAGCTATATTAAATGGAGTGTTTGGGTTTACAAATTACAAGGATTATTTTGATGGAGAAGGCGGAATACTGAGTTGGACCAAAAATTTTGTATGCTACCACAAACGCTCTATAGATGGCTGCGGTAATCTAAATTATTGCAAAATAAGTTTATTGTTTAAGCCCAGATTGGCGGCTATTCTTGGATTTATTCCTAATCATTACTATGATATATTCGTCACGGATGAGGAGTCACATTACTCGCTTCGCCAGGTAAATGCCGATTTCCCGCCAGACCCCCACGCCGACGTGGACTATCTCCACCTCTATTGCGACATAATCCAGCCCACGCGATTTGCTAGCCAAACTGTGAACATTTTAGCCACTCTCCCTTACGGTGGGAGTAACAATTATTACTCAGTGCAAAGACCTCTGTATAAAAAGTTGGCGAAGAACGCTATAGATTCAGTGGCGGTAGTGGTGACGGATCAGTATGGACGAAAAATATACTTTGAAGAAAACCGCTCGGCCACGATCGTCTTGCACATTACACCCACCCACCCTCTCTTTTAAAATCAGTGGGCCAGCAAAAAAACGCTCACTCATGGCGAGACTTTTGCCATGGAAGAGTGTTATGGGGAAGACCTTATCGATTTATTTCACAGAGCGAGGAGGGAGGATATTTGTGGCCGGTGCGTCAGGATCTGGGAAGACACAGCTAGTGACGCGACTTGTGCGGAAATATTGTGACAAATTCTATCGAGTTCTTATTTGCGGTGCAGCACATCATCCCATTCAAGACTTGCCAGAGCTGCAAAATAAAGTAATACTTAGTAAGGACATTATAGACCCAGAACAGGAAATTGATCTCTGTCAGAAAAATAAATCTATGTTAGTAGTATATGACGATAACTTTTTACGCGCTGCCAATGATGAAAGCGTCGCCAACGTTTTTATTAAAGGCAGACATCTTGGCCTTAGCTCCATACTCATTTCTCAGAACTTATTTATGCAGGGAAAGTATGCGCGAAGCATATCCCTCAATTGCACTCATTTCGTTTTGCTTAAACAAAGAGATCTTGGTCAAATTGAACTTCTAGGTCGTCAATTGTATGGTCGTGACAGAGCCCAGGCATTTCTCAGTATCTACAAGCGAGCTGTTGCGGGAAAACCATACGGCTATCTGCTGGCTGACGTCTGCATAACTACCCCCGAGGTCCTATCACTGAGATCAAATATAGCGAACGACGGCTCCTGTGAGGTTGTGTACTCGTGGAGAGAGTGAGCGATATGCTATCCCCATCCAACACACGTCTTTTAAAGTCACTTTATGAAGACCCTCAAGTACCTGGAGGCTTAAGTGGAGTGAGGCCTTTATTTTTAGCAGCGAGAGCCATTGAACCCGACGTTTCTATGCGCGATGTTGAACAGTTTATGGAAGGTTGCAGAACACACACATTACATAAGATACAACCCCATAAGTTTAAGCGACGCGCTATTCTCAGTCCCAAACCGCGAGTTATCATAGCAGCAGATCTCGCGGACATGAAAGAATTGTCCCGCTTTAATGGAGGTCATAATTACATCTTAGTCTGCGTTGATGCATTTTCAAGGTACGCCAAAGCCCTGCCTCTTAAACGTAAAGATGCAAAATCGATGGTAATGGCAATGAAGACATTGCTAGAAGACGCTGCTTTCAGTGGGGTCTCTAGGCTCTGTGTTGACCGAGGCAAAGAGTTCTATAATCGTCCACTTCAAACCTATTTGCAAAGTAAAGACATAAAATGTACAGCGTTTACTCCCAAGAGATAAAAAGCAGCCTTGCTGAGCGATTTATCAGAACTCTGAAAGGTCGAATATATAGGTATATGACAGCTCACAATAAACTCAGTATATTTCCATCTTGCAGAAGGTACTCGAGAGCTATAACCGCACGCCTCACGCACGTCTAGGAAAAACCCCAGCCGAAGTACATGCCATGAAGGACCCGCGAGGAATCATTCGTCAGTTTAAGAAAATGCATAATTATAAAAACAGAGAAAAGCGTCAAGGTAAAGCCAGTCGTGTGCTGAACATCGGGGACTACGTTCGACTCGTGGGCGCGGATAAAGCTTCTAAATTTAACCGAGGCTTTCATATCCAAAATACAGAAGAAATATTTAAAATTGCAAGCGTGGATTATCGACAGTCCCCATTGGGTTATACCTTGCAAGATTTATCCAATCAACCCATCCAAGGCTTGTTTTACAAAGAGGAGCTTATCAAAGTTCAGCTACCGGACGTTTTCCCCATCATCATAAAAAAATCGAGAGTGGTGAACGGTCGCAAACAATTTTTTGTATCTTGGTTGGGTTATGATCCGAGTCAAGACTGTTGGATAGACGCTCAAGATATTTCCTAATGACCTCGAATTCACCAACAAGAAGAAAAAAAAAAGCACCTCCCCTCGCCTTTGTTCACAAGGATCTTGTTTTGTTGTTGGCTAAACTCTCCCCCGACAAGCGGAAAAAAGTAATTGCAGTGTTGAACAAGAAACATATAGATTGCTTGTCAGAAGTGTTTCTAAATTTCCTAAAACTAATCTTACGCGAAATACAAAGATTGTGAAATCCCTGAACAAATATAAAAAACACATAAGGAAACTCGCCAACAACTAAAAAAAAAATACTGCGAACACAGCGGGGCGGTGCTATACTCTCTGTGCTGTTACCTCTGGCAGCTAGTGTCATAACTGGTCTTTTAACAAAATGAAGGAATATTGTCTCATCCCGAAATCAACAGCAGAACAATTTTTACTCAAGTCTTCTACGGGGAGCCGTAACATAAAACGAAACAGAAAGACGGACGAGGAAAAAAAGAAAAGAGAGTGCGGAAACCGTTGTCGGGTTCGACGGTCAAGGCATCAACTGCATTAAAAAATATAAAGAGACGCGCGCTGCAAGATGTATTAACCCCAAACAACCACCCGCCATCTATAGCGGCCATAGGTCCTCGCACGACGTTCCCCACCAATACTATCGATTCGAAACCCGCCATAGATAACAGGATTGATGTTAGAATGAAAGCAGCTCAAAGGGATTATGCCAAAGCTTTCTTAGCTCTCATGAAACATACTCCAGGAATTACATGGGATACAAACGGAAATCTTTTGAGCCCCATTAATAATTTTAACGTCATTGATATATTGCAAACCTTAAGTGACGTCAACAGCAAATTAGGCTTCAAAGCTGATGATATACCATTTATTAAAATGCTTTTCCACAACACAAACTTAGATCCCTCATTTATACGCAATAATAAGGCAAGGAAGCAACTGTTTGGAGGAGGAGGTGGGGGAGGAAGGAGAAGTGCCCCAATTCGGGCAAAGCCACGCCCCACGCCTTCTTTCTCCGCCCCCCGCGCGGATGCCGGGTATGACGTGGGAGAATTATCGCGTATAAAAAGGATTTTGTTTTGGGGTGGGATATAGACACTTGTGTGACCTCGCAGGACAGGGAGACTCTAAGCGTGAGTAAGAGCGAGAATTAATATATATTTTTCTATAAACATGTCAGACTATCCCATCATTCCTGTGAAGGGGCGAATGACCGATCGCCAGTTCATTGACGACAGTGTGTGTTTAGTAGCCACCATCAACGCCAGCAGTTTTAAACTTAGCGGTATAGCCAAGGACTTGGCTGAAGTGTATGGGTATGCTAATCTCTTTGAAAATCGGAAACAACTTTATAATTTGAACAGAGTCGTTTGGAGTGACAGACCGAATGTGGGGTCGCTGGTAGTGAAGGAACCACCTACGGAATCAAATTATCCCATTGTGGTGGGTATGGTGACTCAATTTTGTCAGGGTGAATCTGTAGAATATAATGACGTGTCAAGATATTTTATTGAAACCAGCAGAGATATGCATTATGTGAACGGTTTAATGTCGGACACCAAGCAAAGCAGACGCGATAATTTTAAATGTTGCCTCAATGAGCTAGGTGATTATGTAAAGCAGAAAAAAAACATTCGAAAAGTCATTTTTCCTACTGGCATAGGGCGAAGGGGAAAGATGGATCATGAATAGAACGTGGCCCACTTGAAGGAGCTAAGATCTTTTGCCCACCAACTAGATTTGAATAACGTAATGCTCTTGGGGCAGGAAGAGGGGGCGAAAAATCTCCCCACGAAAGCATCAACCGCTGGGGATGGGCGACAGATGCAAACCGCGGTGTAGCTATAAAAATGACACCATATTTTTTTTTTAGTAGTGATCATGCAGTCATCATCGCGAAGTGTTTCTTCCGCCTACGGAGGGTGAATTTTCAAGTCTTTTGAGTAGCTTTCCACATCAGGTGGGGGGTGGTTTTGGCAATATTCGAACTGTGCATTTCGCCCATCCTGCAAGACTACATCAAAGAGGTGGCGGTATTTTTAGTACGCTCGCAAACCTAGCCAAGAGTGTAATGCCCTTTCTATTCAGAACCGTTAAGCCCTCAGGGCTTAAGTTTACTCAAGATGTTATCCAGGATGTGAGCAGTGGACAAAGAAGTGTGAGAGGCGCTTTAAAGAAAAGAGGTATTGAAGCCTTAAGTGACGTAGGTGCTAGAATTATTAAAGGAGGAAAAAAAAGAAGAGTTACTTCGCGAAACAAGAAGAAGAAAAAAAAAATTAATAAAAGGAAAAGTGGTTGCGAGAGAAAGAACAGCGATGTGTTTGATATAATTTAGTAATGTGGAGGTGCGGTGGACACTCATGAAAAAAAAAAAAGGGTGGGAAGATTCTGGCCCGCGCGTGCGTGGGCTTGCCATTTTTTCATTAGCGAGTGGTCTCTTATCAAGTTAACATGTCGCCCGCTTCCGAGACCAGTGTCTTCATTAGTATATAGCGGGCGACGAAAGCGACAACAGCATGGCCTCCGCCGCTCCCTCCGTTCCGATTTCTGATTATGCGCTCAGTGTGGTTGACGAATTCCCTAGAATCAACAGACAACGCCAGGTTGAGAGCTCTATTGCGTCTAAAACTCTTGTCGACATTTTACCTGTAAATTTGTCCAGCCACGCCCGGTTAAAAGATAAGTACCTAGAGTTCCGCGTGCCGGGGGTGAAGGGGGCATTTATCGATCTTGCTAAATTAATTCTTGAGTTGAAATTAAGTGTCACTCAAGCTGATGGACAAACAAAAGTCGAGGAGGCTGTCAATGTCGAATTCTGCAATGGCACTGCTAATACCATGTTCAAATCAATTCAGGTGTATGTAGGCGATCAAATGGTTGAAAGTAACCCATACTTTAATTACTGGTCATTCCTAAAAATGCTCACCACCTTCTCCACGTTAAAACTCAAATCATTCGGAGAAATAGGAAACCTCCTCAAAGATAACAGGTCGGGTGGAGCAGGCGTAGCTGAAACCTATGACGCCGCATACTTCACTAGCCTTGGGAGCAAATACAAGAGACATTTAAAAGATATCAAAGATCACGATCTTCATCTCACCTTCCCATTAATGTCGGACATTACTTCTTGTGATCAGTATTTATGCGACGACATCCCATTGAGAATAAGGCTTGAGTTAGCTAACGAAGCTTGGTATTTGAACACTGACGGCGATGGGAGTGCTGTGCGTGCCCATATTGATTTTGCTAAACTTTGGGTCACCAGACTCCAACCCTATCCGTCAGCATTGCTTGCATTAAATAAAGAATTAGAGACAGGAAAAATAACGCGTACAATATTTAACAAGACGTTATATAAATCTCTGGTTCTCGGCAAACAGCAGACAAGTATTGTCTGTGACCAACCGTGGGGAAATGTCATTCCAGAGCGTTTATATATCGTTATGGCTGACATGAGGGCCTTTTCGGGTGTATATAATAAAAATGGCTTGTATTTCAAGAATGCTGATTTGTCTGAACTAACAGTCTCTGTCAATGGTATGAATATGTATAAAATACGGTTTCTTTTCCCCACGAGTGTACGCGAGTCTATTATGATATTTTAGATAGTTTAGGAGTAGAAAATGACACTTTGCTTGATTACGATAGCTTTAAGAAAGGAAGGACAGTGTTTGTTTTTAGTTTGTTACCGGAAGACATACGAGGCACAGTGCCTCTTGAACACAGTGGAAACTTACGCATAAGTCTTCAGCTTAAAAAGGCTTGGATGAAAATTTAGTAATTATCTGTTTTGGGGATACAAAGGAGTGTTGTCAATCAACTCGGAGGCACGTGTCTTGCGACACTAGAGCATAATGAATAATCAACAAATTATGAAAGCTCTACAAGGAAAACTTTATCACAATAATATATATTTCTTAGGCTGTCTTCCCGCTGACGATGTAGCGAAATTAAATCTAAGGAGTGAGTCAGACAAGCCCATTGTCTTTATTGCTAATGTGTTAGGCGCATCGCAAGCTTCGAAAATGGGTCACTGGGTGGTGTTCTATGTTAGTGATAAGTGTATATATTTCTTCGACACATACGCCCTGACCCCATCATTATATTCTAAGTACTTTCGAAGTTTCTTAAATAAGCATAAAGATTATCCTGTTTTTAAACTTGCCGCAAGATTACAGTCGGACAAAACTCTGGTGTGTGGCGTGTATTGCATTCAATTCGTATACTTATGTAATAAAATAGGCTTAGAGAGGACTAGTCAGTTTCTGAAAGATAATTATGATTTAGGAAATTTTTTGAAGAATGACAGAAAGGTGTTAACATATGCTTATAGAATGTTTAAAATGTCCCCATGTATAAAAACATTTTGTCAATCTAGTCAAGGACTGACTTACAAGCATTGTATTTCTAAGATATGTGGCTAACTTATTAAATGCTACAATGTGTGTGTGTGTAAAAAATGTAGAGCAGTAGCATGTAGCTTATTCATTTATGGCGTGTGTGTGCAATTATATGTAGTTATTAAGAACAGGATTTTTTTTTTTTTTCGTGCGATGTGACCGGGTGGGTGTGAGTTTGTTCACGCTTTCCTATGTGTAAAAAAAATGTACAGAAGTAGTATATAGCTTATTCATTTATGGCGTGTGTGTGTAGTTATATGTAGTTATTAAGAACAGGATTCTGTTTTTTTTTTTTTTTCGTGCGACGTGACTGGGTGGGTGTGAGTTTGTTCACGCTTTCCTATTGTTCGGATGAAGAATGGCTTGTGGTTTTGGGCATGTGCGCGCGTGTTTGCATACATGTGTGGGCGTGTCCCCTATAACCTGGGGTAGCCTCGGAAGAAGAAAAGGCTTGTGGTAGTGTGCGCATATGCCCCAAATAACCCCGGGTAGCTTAGTCAGTCCCCTAACGTTGCGAGAGGAGCGTCATGGAGGAAGTCTTCGCCGTCATGAACTTACAACAACAACAACAACAACAACAACAGCCCCACGCTGCCGCTGCAACTCTTCATGCTGACGATGTTGACGATCAGATAATGGGTCAAGCCGCATTAGAAGTTGAAGCCATGGATAACACATCCCAAGCTGAAGCCGTGGATAACACATCACATCCCAGAAACGGAGGTGAGATATCCGCCTCTTGTATTTTTTTTTCTGCGCGCACAAGCGCTGGTGTGTGTGTGTATTTCTTATTCATTGTGTTTAAAAAAAAATATATATATATTTCTTGTCATTTCAGCGGATGTTGGTGGTGGTGAGGTGGGGGATGTTCCAGAAACTCCCAAGTCTACCGGTGAACACATCACGGGCGAGTCATTGGGCAACAACAACCGCGGCGCGTTGGGAGGTGTCGGTAAAATGGGGCGGCGTGTGCTGAGGGAAGGACTTCTGCGACTTCTGAAGGATGTGATACCTCCATTACCAGTGTCTCATCTGAAGAACGACCCACCGGACAGCGTAACGCATAGTAAGTATTTTTTTATTCTTACAAAAGAGAGAGAGAGAGAGAGAGAGAGATTGATTTTTTTTTTTTTCTAAAAATTTTTCTATATCTTTTCATAATTCCACAGCAACAACAAAAGACACGCTACTGTGATGTTGTGTCTAGACTCTCCGTCGGGCGCTGAATCGCGAGAGCGGCGGCGAAGTCGTCTGCAGCAAAAAGATCATGAAATGCGTCAATCACGACTGGAAAAAAAAATGCAGCATATGGCGGAAGTGTTGCGGCAGCTCCAGCAGCAGGAGACGCACCAGAGACGACAAGATCGCGACCGGGGACAAGAACGGCGGCGAAGAATGACAAAGAATAATTTGCCGAAGCAGCAAGAACACCGGGACCCAAGACTGTCTCAGAAGAGCCTCCATAAAGTTGGGAGAAAAAAACTTCAGGTGGCCAAACGTGAGTCGGGTCTCTTCTCCTCAGCAGCGGCGTACGGTCAGGAAAACCAATGAAAAAATCTCTCTGTGACCAAGAAACTCGTCTTTGAAGACCCACCAGCGCGGCGTGCAGCAGCTGCGGCCGCTGAAGAAAATCTCGCGCCACAACCGGGCCCTTCCAATGCGGCTCGTGCGGACGAAACAAATGAAAGCTTCTCAAGCACTGACCTTCCTTCAGCTTTCAATTCTTTGAATTTTTCTCATAGCATGGACGTGAATAATATTATAAATGTTCTTGATGAGAGTCCTATATTTAGTGCTTAGCAATTTTTTTTTTTATATATGTACTCGCTCTGTGTGTATTATTTTTTATTATATATGTGCTTGTGTTGTGTATTTTTTTTCTTCATTTGTATATGTACTCGTGTTGTCATCCTTTTATGGGCTGTCTTTGGGCATGTACGACATAAGTTTGTAATATGTCTCTTTCAATTAGGATTTATTTTGGGGGAGGGAAAAAAAAAGGGTAGGATGGGTGGGTTTCCATTGTATTTCTTTGAGCCTGTACGGTGTGAGTTTGTAATATGTCTTTTTTTTTTATGGCGATTGTGTGTTTTTAGTTTTTAGGCTTAGCATGTATTTAGTCTGGATTAAGAAAGAACAAATTAGCCTGGATTAAGAAAGAACAAATAAAATAGACTAGTAGGCTTAGCATGTATTTAGTCTGGATTAAGAAAGAACAAATTAGCCTGGATTAAGAAAGAACAAATAAAATAGACTAGATTAAGGTAATATAATAACTCGTCATACCATTTTTTTTCCACTATATTTCAATAAAAATGTATAAAATCTACTTTTCCCGTTCCTACCCCTCACTGAAAAGACAATCGATATAACTCCAGTCAATATGAAAATCAACAGTAACACACACACACACACACACACACACACACACACACACGCATATGCTGGCAAACTGAAAAATCAATAGCGGGTAGAGGGAGGGGTAATGGTACCCTCAGACTGACCATCAAGTCACCGCTCGCGAGGGGTAGGGCATAGAGGGGGACACGCACACACATGCTGGCAAACTGGAAAAAAAATCACTAGCGGGAGGGGAAGAGCGAGGGGGAAAGGTAGCCACAGGCCTCCGCCCAACAAGTCACCGCTCGCGCTAACCGATCCCCGGCAGGAGGGTGACGCCCCGGCACGGTGCGAAAGGACCGATCCCCCGGCAGGAGGGTGACGCCCCGGCACGGTGCGAAAGGACGCCCCGGCACGGCGCGAAAGGACCGATCCCCCGGCAGGAGGGCGACGCCCCGGCACGGTGCGAAAGGACCGATCCCCCGGCAGGAGGGTGACGCCCCGGCACAGTGCGAAAGGACGCCCCTAACCGATCCCCTGAACAAGGCACCGCTCGCGCTAACCGATCCCCGGCAGGAGGGCGACGCCCCGGCACGGCGCGAAAGGACGCCCCTAACCGATCCCCCGAACAAGTCACCGCTCGCGCTAACCGATCCCCGGCAGGAGGGCGACGCCCCGGCACGGCGCGAAAGGACGCCCCTAACCAATCCCCGGCAGGAGGGTGACGCTCAGGCCTCCGGGGAGACACGATGGCGTGGAAGGTGGTGGGTGTGTGGGGTGGGGTGGTGGGTGGGGGGAATGGTCACTTTGGGTAGGTTGTGACCACTCCCCGGTTGGGTAGTGGGGAGGTCCCCTCGGCGGCTGGCTGCCCGCGCGGCTGGCTGGCCGCCCGGCTGACTGGCCGCCCGGCCGGCCGGGAAATTCGACGTATAAAATTTTCGACGTCATTTTTTTTTTTGCTGCAAATTCTTGATTATGCTTGCGAATTATTTTGGTCCCGTCACTGTCACCATTACCTACTACTAACAATCTTCCTTCATCTGTATTTCCTCCTGCCTACGACTTGAACTCTTTCAAGAGGAGGGTATCAGGACACCTCTCCTCCTGTATTTGATCTTCCTTTCGGCCACCTCTTTTGCTTTTCTTTTAGGAGCAGTGAGTAGCGGGCTTTTTTTTTATTATTGTTTTCTTTTTTTGTTGCCCTTGAGCTGCCTCCTTTGTTGTAAAAAAAAATATATATATATATATATATATATATATATATATATCTATAGATATATATATATATATATATATATATATATATATATAGATATATACATATATATATATATATATATATATATATATATAT
Organism: Eriocheir sinensis; assembly: GCF_024679095.1. Taxonomy (NCBI): domain Eukaryota; kingdom Metazoa; phylum Arthropoda; class Malacostraca; order Decapoda; family Varunidae; genus Eriocheir; species Eriocheir sinensis. The sequence goes on along the minus strand of NW_026111581.1, from coordinate 329 downwards.
ATATATATATATATATATATATATATATATATATATGGATGTATATATATATCTATATCTATATATATCTAGAGATCTATATATATATATATATATATATATATATATATATATATATATATATATAGAGAGAGAGAGAGAGAGAGAGAGAGAGAGAGAGAGAGAGAGAGAGAGAGAGAGAGAGAGAGAGAGAGAGAGAGAGAGAGAGAGAGAGAGAGAGAGAGTGTGTGTGCCACCTTCCTACGATTCCACCTTCCTACAGGGTCAGATTAGTGCAGTCCAGCATTTCACTAGCATAGTTATAATACCTCCAAGCCTAACTACAGCAC